>NW_021680381.1:873387-928549 GCF_001412515.2 Diachasma alloeum | reverse complement strand
CAAAACTACTTCAATGAGGAAAAAAATAAAAATTTGGAATATCTATACATGAGGGGCTAATTGATCGGATCTCACATATCACGGTGAATGCAGAATCTTAATAAGAAAATAATACCGCGGAGAGCGGTGGGGGAGTACTGGTAAATTTGAGTAAAATTATGGAAAATTGAATAGGAAAATGATTGAGGATCAGAATTTGATGAGGGAGGGAGGGGCGGGGGTCGAAATAAAAGGGACGTTAATTAATTTTATCGATGGAAATTTTTCTGACTTTCCAATTGTTTACTCGCCAAGACACGATAAAAATGACCTAAAATCGACGTTGAAAATGGCCATTAAATTCTAAATTCAGTTTAAAATTCCATCAATCTTAATTACAATTCTCGGGAAACCGCTCAGTAATACTCCAGAAATAATCTTCGAGATGTGAGGGAGGAATAATAATCTCGCCACAATTGATACTAAAATCCATTGACTAACGGTCACCAGAATCCTTAAATTCACAATTAAAATTGCTAATTGAAAATGGTTCTTGTAGTTTGAAAAAACCCACCACTTTGTATTCAAGCATTTTGGTGACTACGTTATACGCAAATGAATCAGATAATAAAAATTGTATGGGAATGAAAAACGTATGAGATTGGGCAAGAATGAAGAATGAATTGAAGAATTTCCACTTTTAGCCTTCCGTTGGTTCTCACTTTTCTCCCTTCTCTCCTGAATTGAATTAAACGCCCGGACACACATTAGGACCCTCCTATGAATGAAAAAAGGACAGCGAAAGAGAAGGGGAGGCCAAAAAAGTAAAGTAGAATAAAGAGGGAAAAAAAGCCTAAGAGAAGGACAAAATAGAATGGGTAAAGCCTCGAGGAATTGGTTCGGCTCCGTGGCTCTCTCGGATTGTTTCACCTGGTGAATTTCGCTTGGAAATTACTCCTCAGTGTAGATAGGTCTACAGAAAAGCCACGAAAAAAGTCCACTGAATTTTTCAAACATTTGCTTCCCATGTACGAAGTGGATCAAAAGGGACATTAAGTATTGACGAATTCTAGAAGAGTTACTCGCTCCTCCAGCAGAGAAATTGCAAAAATATGGATGGAATTATGCGATTAGAGTTATGAAATAATAAATAGATTTGCTTGCTGGCGATGATACGATGTTTCTCGGTGCGGAAAGATAGGCAGGCTGGTACAGAACGTGTGCAAAGGGTGAGAGAAAAAATATAAGTGTGTGCTGGCCAACAGCTGGGTCATGCGCTTCTCGCGATTAGCATCCTGAATGTCCGAATACGCAAACTGCTCGTTTTGCATATACACGGGAAATTTTCATTGTTGATTCGATGCATTTTCAGTTTTTCAGGATGATAGTCTCAGGTGGTTATTTTTATTTCTTCGTTACGGGCGAATAACGTCTTAATATGAAAGGGGGATTAATTTTGTCAAGTCCAGTATATTCTCGGGTGTTCATTTAATTTAGTCGCATGAGTGAGGAGAATGTTTGAATTGAGAGCTGAGGGATGAGAAATAATTTTGTTAGAAAGATGGAGTAATTGCGGCTCTAAAAGTCAACATGATTATCTCGTTTGGAACGACGTTTGAGTAGATGAAACTGGAAACTGGTAAGTTGTCCATGAGTTGTTTAATATTTAAAAAATGATTGAAAACTACTGAACTACGGATCATCGATACAAAAAGCCGTCTTCTATAAGTCACCCGAGTCGAATATCTGGACCTTATTACCCCCTATTACCTCCTCGACTCAAATTAATTTTAAAATAATCACAATGAATCAATTGTAGGGGAGGATGGGGCAAAACGGCCCCACTTCAATCGTCAATATTTTCCGATTAAATAATCCGATTGGGATGAGTTGGAGCTCGTTTTGAAGAATGAAAAATTATCTTCACAAGTTATTGACAATTGAAGGGGGGCCGTTTTGCCCCACCCTCCCCTACACAAAAATAGTGAGCTGAGCACTGAAACCAATTAATTAGCCGAGCTATAATTGATATCGAATAAATGAGCAGACAGAGGTTACGAAAATTCAGCGGACTGATATATACGATGTATAGGTGATCACATTCGGAATAATAACTCGCGACTCAGCCGAAGTGAGGTAAGAAGTGTTACGTAGTGCGCGTGAGAGGTGGGGTGGGGAATTCGTAAGCTGTCCGAAATGTGCTGCAACCGACCGTAATGGTTGGGTGACCGCTTAGGAACACCCTCGCCCAATAATTTCAGAAGGTGGCACGGTGTGGTGGCCTAATGTGCCCCTCTAGTCAGTATGACAGAAGGGCACATTAGGGCTCTGCACAATCGGCCGGCTCTACGACTGAGGTTTTCCATGGTTTCCCTTGCAGTCCTAGCCCGAATGGGGTACAGTTAGAAGAGTAAGACGGCCCATGGTAACGCAGATATACATATACATGTTCATATACGTACGAAAACGTTGATACATTTGATATCGATAATTATCCCATAACATTCGTTGAATCACTGACAAAAATACCGTTGGATAACCCACGAAACGATTGGTGAATTAATTTTTGCGTCAAGTGTCGATGAATGTACTTATTCTGTCCACGAAGGACGATGAGTAACATGTTATGTCTACAAGAGGCGATGAGTGACTGCCCGTAAGACGAACAAAAATATTTCGACTGTTTTCGATGAGTTACAACGTGACCCGAATAATAAGGTGCTATATGTTGAAAAGAGTGCTTGACAGACTCACGATTTAGGCATATTTTCAAACAAAGACGATTAATTACTTTAAAATATACTAATTGTGCAATTTTTTTGTATACACTGTTTGAGAACAGTAAACATAAATGTCCACCTCACTTTGATTGATCCTACGTCAGCTTGCAGTGTGGTTTTTGAGCAAGTCGAGTAGGTCTTATCAGAGACGTTACAAATAAATAGACTGACAGATCACAAAATTGTCATGTCTTTTCCGAGACTCATAACAATAACATCGCTATGAATTGGAAAATAAACGATGCAATTTATTCATTTCAATCTATTATCTTTTTCCCTGTGAATAATTTCAAAATTAAATTCAAAGAGCTTTCACTGATAAAAAGGGAAACGTATGTGTAACAGTCCATACGACGATTTTTATCGTATTTGCTCTTACGTGGGAATCAGAGCGGAGTGAGTGACTGAATCAAAAGGATATAGGGATGGTCTGAAGGACCCAGTTGGTCTAGAGTATATATCTACAAGCGCCCACAAACTCGTTCTGCGTCTCTGATAAACCATGGTAGAATGTTATTGGCAGAGGATAGTTTCGTGAGGGTTCTTTGGCGAATGAAACTGCTGAAATGGCGGGGGCGCGCTGGAGGGAGGAAAGGTTGATAGGGTTGGGGAGCCAGAGGTATACTTTAAAGAGTACATCGGCGCTCAACTTCTGATGAGCAGTGTGTTACGATTCGATTGCACTAACTTCCGGCATTATCGTATTGTCTGATTGGTGATAAAGAGGTGGGGTTTTATGAGGTTAAGTGACCAATTTAGGAAATATTATTCGATCACAATACATAAAGAGAGTTCATAAAATTGGGTCTGTATTGAATTGTTAGGATGTCGGTATTTTCAAGAGATGAGTAACTGAATGGTGTTTTATTGAAGGGAAACTCTAGAGGATTTAGATAAAAAGATTTTTGAAAGTATCACTGTTCAAATTGGCGTCTTGAAGATGACGCAATTCGAGAGGGGAGACCCAAAATATGTTCTAATGAGGTAAATATAGTTAGCGGGAAAAATTCATTCATTTCACATCTAATATTCAATATCATCTTTAAAATAGTTTGGTGGCGATTGGTATATAATTAGAATTAGTCATCTCTACCTATTAGTATCTCCACCGGGAATACAGCTCTCCCAGAAATACATTCCTAGCGATATGAATAGGAAAAAAAAGTATATTGCCACATTCATTTCGGTAGGGCTGTGACTGAAGTAAAGGAACTTTATCGCATTTTCCGAGAAACTTGAAATTCTATTGACTTTTTCCCCTCAAATTTTGAATTCAAAGACTTTTTCCGGAAAATTCAGCCAAATTTTTTTCCCGTGTACTCGCCTCAAATTTCGTGATTTCTGCAAATTTTCAGATAATAATAGAACTTAAATTTACAGTTTCCATGGATTTGAAATGAAATTTTGAATTTTCAATTACGAAATGTCTTGAAATTTCAGTAGAACTAAGATGCGATGAAGATTTCCAACAGTTTATGGTTGTTTCAGTACCAAGTACCGATCAGGTAATCCTCGGAATGAATATACTCCTTTTTCGGGAAGATCTTTCTAGATATACTGTACCAGTAACAATCTTTCCAATTGTGCAATGCCCGTAAACCCATTCTCCTATCTCTCCAATAAATGATCAAGGTTGAATTTTCAATTTCATAAATGGGAATTTCCATTGATTTCCCGTAGTCTTGCACATGCCATTTTGCTTCAGTCTTGTTCATGTTCTTTGCCATCACTAAGTGAAGAGAACATCGGATAAGAGGAAATAAAACTGATAAGACTGAGATGCGTCTCTCATTGTTCCGCAGGGAGTACATTGCATTACATTGTTACTGCGGTAAAGCCTCTTCTCTCCACCAATGGTTTACGGCGAGGACTCCACCGGCACTGTGCACCCGGAGCCTTTTGTTACCACGATTGGCGGTTGTTTGTCGATGTACCAATTTTTTTCTGCTTCCTTCATTCTCCTTTTCTCTGCATTCTACATTGTATCCATTTCTCTCTCATTCACGTTCAACCCGGGGAAACGTGTGCTCCGGCAGTAAATGAATAACGCGTCCGCACGGTATGCGCGGTGTTTCATCGTCACTGATATATATAACTCGAGCGAGATAGAGAGGGCGAGAAATCATTTGTATAACCGTCTCTCCCGCCCTACCTCTCGTTTCTAATTTCTCCAGGTTTATTTATTGCGTTGGTACATTTGTCATTGTTATCACGCGGAAACGGAATCGAAGAGTCAGGGAAAAGTTTTGCCTTTTTGGGTTATTTTTCTTTGGACGCGCATGCAACAATTGAGAGTGTATGTATTGAAATAATTTGAATCCTACTATTTTTTATGTATAGTTGATCAGTCAATGAGAAGGAAAAAAAGTGTTCATTTTTAGGAACATGTCATTGATTGTTAGGAACATGCTACTTCTTCTTGGGGACAACAGCACTAATTTTCAGAGTTAGATCACTAAATTTCGGAGACCCATCTATCGAATTACGAATCTTTCATCAAATTTCAGTGATGATTATCGCAGAGGATCGGGATCATTCTATTCCCCGACCAGTATCATCAATAATTGATAACAAATTCCTGAAAATCTGTGACATGTTGATGATCATCAGTGACATATGCCTAATGATCAGTGTCATGTCCCTGAAAATGGAAACTTTTTTTCTCTGTGATGATTCCATCTGGAGTAGCTTCTGTAAAATATTCTAAAGATTTTCATTCGATATTCAAAATAATCCCTCCCATTGAGATAATCGACCTTGCTTTTTTTCATATTGTTGATCGGTGTAAGTTTAGAATTCGATACATAAGAATTAAAGATTCGGCACTGAATTTAGTAAGACCCGATGGCTCAATTGGAGCAGCTTTCAGAACTACTTTGTCAATCAGGGGGATATGGAACCGAGTCCCTAATGAAAATCATCTATTTATAGGACCGATCCAAGGCGTTATCGAAAGGTCTCGGGTTCAATTCCCGGCCTGAACTATCCATTTCGTCAATAGATTGTTCCTGTAAACAAATATCGAGAATTATCCAGATTGCACTCCTATCTATTCCAAAATCTTATCCAACAATGTCCTGTGACGTCACACGATGTGGAACGCTATATAAACTCCCAGAGAAAGGGAATATAAACTTCTCAGAGAAATTTTCCTGGAATCCAGTACTTTTTGTCTCTGGATCTCAGAACTCCATGAAATTTTTTTTCTATGAATCCTGCGTGGTCTACCAATTTTTCAGAATGAAATCAATAGAGAAGTCGATTTTTTATTAAAATTTCAATTCAGTTAACCCGTTCTTTCCGTTTAAAAATAGTTCTTCTAATCAACGGAATAATGCAATTCAATATTGCAATCATTTTAACGGGAAAATCAAAGAAAAATTCATCATCACTGCAATTATTCAGGAATATAATTATCGATTTTTTGAAACACTCAGTCATGTTCTCTCATCAATTTTGCATACGTGTCAATCATTACATATTCTTGGAAAATATATTGAAATCATCATCATATATGAAACTTTTCAGCTGAACCCGAGATCCTCGATTTTTACCGTGATAATCATCTTTAATGTAAGATATTTGAATATTTAATAAAACTGTCAGATTTAACCTGACCTACCTAGATGCTGAATGATACATTTCAAATTTCTCTCAGCTCATGTTATATTAGCACAGTAAATCGAGGACAAGAACTGATCTCCTCTTATTCACTACACCTGGAAAAATGGTTAATTTAAATCAAATAAAAATCTTTATTTGAGATTTTTTATTCATTTAAAAAACTTCGTCGTTAAAAAAGCAGAAACCTGATTACTTGCTTCCGGAAAAAATATGTAATTATGTCAAATCAATATTTTATTAATTTCGAATGAAATTTTTATTAAATTAAAGGAAGTAATTTATTTATTAAATACATCATTTAGGCTCGTTTGCACCAAGCTCAATTAAGAAAATCCTCAGTTAAGTATCGGAATGAATCAAAATAATCTGTCAATCAATTTTGATCGAAAGTTATACGCAGGTATTCCACCAAAAAACGTTGTGTGTCCATGTATCATCAGGGTTTGCTAATAATGCCACTAATTATGAAGTATTCAGTCGATATTCCCGACCAAATGGCTGAATTAAAGCACTCTACGATGAATTCCTAAAATAGCCCAACTGTGGAATAAGTTTACCACAGACATAAATTTATTCTGACGATTTATTTGGCTGACAGGGCTTACTGCAACCGACCCTTACTTTGGTTAAAAACTTTATTTCGTGCTCTTTAAATAAACTCATTTATTTGATTCAAACGAAGTTTATTTGATTGAAATAAATAATTTTTTGGGTGTACCGCTCCAGATAAGAAAATTTTTCCCATCGATAATTCTATCTAGAGCTTTCCGTAGTTTTCTGCTGATTTCCCCACAGGTGACGAAAACGATCGAACCAAATACCTAAATTTCGAAATTTTCCCGGACGCAAAGTACAATCTCTTGCATACTCACCATTATATACATCAGCCATATACATGTACCTGAAGTAACAAGAGGTTTTGGGTGAGGAACCCAAGCGACGGAGGAAGCAACGGCTGTGCACAATCCACGGCATCTGCTTCTTCAAAAGATTTCTACTTTCCCTCCAAGGGAACTTGAGCTCGGCCTTCTTTGCTTTGTAAATGTCGCTCTGCGCGAGGAACAAAAAAGAACAAATGAAAAAGAGAAAACGGTATATAAAAGGTGGCAAAAAAATGGCTAGAGGAATATGTTCTCTTGTCATTTCGTCCGAACGACTCTCTTATCGGTCGACAATTTCAGACGATGCGCAACACTTCTCTTGCTTCGTTCCATTAGAGAAATCGTCTTGTATCTCCCGGCGCGGCCTAACGTTATGGAATGAAAGGAAGGAAGGAGGGAAAGGGAGAGGACTCTTTCCGTAAAGTGGATGTCCTGAAAAATGTCTTCTGGGGTACACTAAAATCTTCACAGATGAGAAAAACTCGTGTGTGAGCGTTGTTTGTATGACCGTTTGGCGTCTAAAAAAATAAAGAAATCTAATAAAGCATTTCCACAAGGGTCGGAGAATTCATTCCAACGGAAGGAAAAATAAAATGGTATTTTATTTATGTCCTCGTGAAAGTATCACATTTTCACACATATGAAATGAAGTTAGAATCTACATTCGGAGGAATAAATAAGCTTTAGGAGGAAAAAATCATGAACTTCAGATTTCACTGAAAATTTAATGCAGTTTGACACTGAATATTCATATTTGATTGAAAGGCGATTTGCCTCTACGCGTCACCTGCAGTGACCGTTTTTTAACTAAATAGATTGGAGTCCCTGTTTCGGGTATGATGGGGAAGAAGGAAAATGTGCGAATATTCACTAATGTAAATGTGCGAGCTCATTTGATAGCTAACCCTCGCCATTGGGAGACCAGTTCATAGCAGTTTGGTTGTCAAACCGACTCACAAGTTTGCATTATGATTTAGGGGGGGGGGGGCAAAACGGACCAGGAGGGCAAAACCGACTCCAGGGCAAAATGGACCCCCAGGGCAAAAGGGACCACTGACAAAAAATTGGTAATTTTTCCAAGAAACTCATTTGTTGTTTTATAGACAACAAATGTCGTTGAACCGCAATTTGATCATATTTGCTAATCATCTCAAACCACAAAAGACTTTGAATTTTTGTTTTTGCTCCCATTCGGAAACTAAAACAAAAATTATTAATTTTCTGTCAGTGGTCCGTTTTGCCCGCCTGGTCCGTTTTGCCCTCCCCTACCTCATTTTCTTCCTAAGAAAAAACCCATGGTCGAGTTCAGCCGCAGCCCGAATAAATAAGGTCAATTTGGTATGCCCCAAAATAACGTCAATATATTAAGTAATAATTGATTTACAAAAGTGAAAAAGTTGAAGAATGAATTGCGTTCAACTTACTTCACTTATTATTTTACTAAATCAGCGTTCATTTGCAACACTGTTCAACAGTGTCGTAACGTGACACGCTTAATTATTATATACGCTTGACTCACGAATATGCGGGAGTCGGTCGTCAACGTAAATCAAGCTTAATACGTATTTTGTATCATCTTGTAATTTTTACATAATTATACCGTTTGGACAATTATGAGTTAGTTTGAATAGATAAAACACCTTTTTTTCTACCAAGTAGAATACCGGATTCCAATACCTACCCACTGTAGGCAGATTTATCTCGAGGAAGCAAAACCCAGGGATTCATCCCTAAGACATTTTTAGCTAAGGGTCACATTTTTTGAGGCAGCAAAAAAAGCGTGGGGATGTCGGAAAAAATCCCCGCTTTTCTCAATCTATATAGTTACGCTCGAGCCGCATTAAACTCAAAGAAAACTAATCAACGGGATCAAAGTAATCACAAATAGCCTTTGAGTACATATTTATCGAAATGTCCGATTACGTACCGAAGTTCGAGCGCTCACAATTCAACTGTAGTGCATAGAATACCTACAGACATCCCACGCCAAACAAACAACTCGGAGCACTCTAGTCTAGGAGGTTTAATGTTCGATCAAGCTCATCCCTCTACTATCCCCCTTTCCCTTTGGTCTGCGTATATCGTTGAATTTTAGAGAAACGCTCGAAACTATCATCTGCAGAGATGGGGTCTCGATATACCTTCGTTACGGCCACAGATATGTATATTGCGTATCATCGAGGAAGGCTAAGCGGGGATGAAAGAGATACGAGAGGATGTGGAAAATACATAGCCAAAAGAGACGGAATAATATGTAGACTGGAGGGGTGAAACGGGCAAGTTTGCATTTTGCGGACTATGGTGGGAATAATACCCTGCGAATGAGGAACGAGAGTGATACCATCGCGGATAAATGGATGGTTGTCCTCTATATGTACTACCGTGAGTGGACAATTTTAGCCACAAGTACTCTCTACTACTCCCCCTCTTCACCTCCACCACCTCCAACCCTATTGGATTCAAATTCAATGAAACTGTATCATTCGTACGTTGGCTCCAATTACATTTAGGGCTATTTGTTACGTTTCAACGATTCAAATCGATATTCAAACTGTGCCGTTGTGTTTTGATTACTATCCACAAACATTTCACCGCAATTTAACCGCAGAGTGCGGGCTTGAAAACAATTTTGTTACCACTGTTGATATTACACGATTCCTCGAGGCTCCAATAAAATAAAAATGATGACAAACCAAAATGAGGTGGGTTAGAAGTGAGGAGTAGGAAGTGAACGGAGCACAGTGACACAGCGGCTGAAGCTTGTCGTGAGATCTTGGTGCTATTGTATCTGTCGGTGAAAACTATCTCGTCTGTACAAGTGTCTGGCGATGAAAGGCTCGTGGTGGTGAAGCAATAGGAGGTATGTTTCAGGATCTGTTCCAAACAAAACGAAACCCACGCTTGGTGAATGTGGTGGAGATGGCCGGGCTGTGATTGCCATCAACCGCATATTGGAATGGTTAGGTACTTTGACATAGTTTCAACGTGGTGAAGTTCTTTCGAGTTTTTTGTTGGAGATCGTGAATTGGAAATTATTCCAGTGGATAGCACGGGAGATTCGCGTTAGAAAATTCGGCATGATAATCGATTTTGAATGGATAGATTTAAAAATGTGGAGAGTGGTTGAGGGCTCCGCCGGTTTTGGGAACAAATTATGGTTTTTTGGTGAAATAAAGAGGAAGAAAGTTGTTGAAGGGGCTCCTCGTTGTGTTGTTCACGAGGGAAGTAATAAAGTCGAGGTGAAAAGAACTTTTTGAGAGATTTTTCAATAGATTGTTGGCGGCTGGCAATTTAGAAGTTAGATGGCATTTTGAGGTAATGGTGAGGAGACGGAGGGGGATAACAACGATGGAGCCAGGCGAGATATTTAGGGGTTAGAGAGTGGAGGATATTAAAGGTGGCGGTGATGATGTAAATTAAATTCTGGAAAATCATGAGAAATTGAAATTGACAGTAATGAAAGGAAAAAAGAGGGAACCCAAACTAAGAGCCGTTGGGCAAGGTTTGGATGGACTGGTGAAGTGACCACGAGGCAATCTGTGACATGGAAAATTTGGGCAGTACCACGGCGACAAAAGCATGCTTTGGCCGAAATCAGGCTATGTGGAACGCATGTACAGTGTTGCTGTATGATCATTAGAGGTTACTCCAACGAGAGTCATGTGTGAAACCGAAATAATGTGAATCGCAAATAATTTAAGAAAATTTTCACAAACGACGTCATGCCACGATCATGCCGAAAGATCCACCTCGAATGCTCAGACCTCCCGCTGGTCCATTTTCACCCACATTCCCGATGGCAGTTAGGATAGAATTGTCAAGATCAGGAACTGTAGGATATAAGAAACGTAGAATATTTTCCAGGATTTTTCTCGCAGCAATTTTCTACACCATACTCTACTCGTGTCCGTTATGAAAATTGTAAAATACTCAACGTATTTATTTAATCTCAAAACTTTGAGATCTCTCCATCTCCATGGGATACAAAAGAATTATGCTAATGAGAAATATGCGAGTATTATTCTCGCATAAACCCAACACGAATTAATAGTCCCTTGAAATTTTCTTTACTTCTTTGTTCCATTGCCTCATCCTCATCTGACTGCTATGTTTCGCTTTATTATTCTTGTATTTCAACTCTCAGTATTTATCTCTAATTTCCATTGAAATTCATAGGATTTTATTATTACACCTTCTGCTGCTCTTTCTTCTTCATCATCAGGGGGAGACGAATGGGATAGGAGGAGGCGGAAGGTTGAAGGTTTGAAATGGATTCAAGAATGAAAACGGAAGGGGGAAAAAAGAAAATGGTTGTCTGACATTCATCGGGTCTCACTGAGGAAACTATCGGATTTCGATGAATGCACCGACGATTTTCTTCGCTTTCTCATATCCGTCGACACGGAAAACTTTTGTTGAAAAACGAGGAAAAATGAGTGAGACGAGTTTAGCAGTAAAAGTCAGGATTTACATTAGGGAGTTTTTCACGATGCAGGGTTTCACCGCGATTTACGTTACAGAAAGAGAAAACTACTAGATGAGCGGTAAAAAAGGAGCAAGAGAGAGGAGCATAGAGGATAACAACAGAGGACGGGATTATTGAGGTTAGGGCCAAGATTTTGGCTGTGAGGAGAGGCAGAAACTAAGTTTTGGAGATAATATGGCGCGTTCAAAGCTTCTCGTGGACTTTGAGGAGTTAATCCGAGGAAAATCCATGGTTCAGAATAAACAGGGGGTAGATAAGGAAAAGAAAACATTGAGAGTGATTTTGAAATACTTTGGATTTTATTGAAGAGTTTAATGGTGCAGAAAATTATTGGAATTATTCTTTGAATGCGATCTCCGCAGATTATTGATTCTTCTGATTCTGATGGTTTCTGATCAAAAAGTTTTTTTTTCCATGAAAGGTATTTCTCAACGTCAATCAATAGTTCCCGAAAGAATACGTTTATTTAAGAATGGATGTGAGTTATTGATCATTTTCCCGGCAGGATTCGAACCTGAAACCTCTTGCACATGAATCCAGCGACCTAGCCTTACGGCACGGCGGTCAGTCAGTCTATCATGAATTAGATATGCATCATGTTCTGATATTTCGGTGAGAGATGCGTAAGTCAATTAATACTCACCATAGAGAATTTGATAAAAAAATAGTCCATTATGTTATCCGGCGATAATACTTTTCTCGCCATGTGCCATAATATTTCATGTCATTGAGCCTGAGAACTGCGTTCTAACCGAGCGCAGCGAGTTATATTTTATATCTCTGTCACCTACTGAGTTAAATTCTCTTTACTGGTATTTTACTATGTGAAAGAAAAATAAAACCACAAATTTTGAGGCAATATTTTTGATCCGTATTTGGTGGAACCACTGAGTTGTACTCATACGTTTTGCCTCTTATGTTCAACCCTTTCTTGTTTGACCTTTCGCTGTTTTAGTTTTCATGTCAACCTTCAGTTACAAAAAGTATTGATTCATTGCGATCCAGACGGAGTAGTCATCTGACAGAACGCGGGGTATAGTAAACGTGTGCTTTCGGAAGGGGCCGGTGTTAAGGTTAATATAAAAACCTTGAGGTTTTTAAATTGACATCTTTATCTTCTCAAATTATCTCCATTAATTATGGTGTAATATTAAAACTTATCTAATGTGCTCCCCTTCTAAGTCGCGTCACGCAATATTTGAATGCCCCCAAAGGTTCTTATTTCGTTCATTCTAGTATCATGGTTTTCGATTTCGGTTGTGCGTCGCTGGAAATCAGAAAGTTTTCTTCTCTGTGTGATGTATCGTTAATTCAAAAATCACACGTCACTAGCACCAGTCAATCTTTTACGTAAATGCGCTCGTCAGTATTACCATTATTTTATTCATCACCTGTCACGGATTTTATTGACTGAAGCAATCATTAGATCAAATCGTCCAATCCAAAGTGATTTTACTGCACCATAATTTATTCCCTTATTATATCAAGAGATGAGCCTAACAGAAATTGTGGTCTTCACAAATTCGAAAATATTTTCTTGACACTAGCAATTTTGATTTCTGCTATGAGATGAAGAATGAAAAATTCCGTATATATTTCAACTCTAAGTAAGAAATCTGGTATTCTTTAATTTTATATGCACGAGTGCTACAAGTCACGTCGTATCCAATTTCGCGCCTTTCCGAGGTCGTGAAATCGAGCTGGATTTTTCAAATCCCTCTCATCGATTTCACTCGGCAGCGAGGCGAGCGTTTAAATTCCAATGAGACGCCTCTCCGTTTGTGATATTTGACACAGTTCTCTTTATATCTCCGACTATTGTAATCCTTCGTCGACATTGCCTCAATCGAAAAAACGAGGGAGAATCAAATTTTTAAGATAAACTATTTCTCCTGAAATTATCTTCAGCTTTTCTGTCAAAATTTGATATTTGAATTAGGAACTCATGTCACGTCATCATAGTACAGCATATTCTGTTGTATCCGCCGGAACCCCTCAGTGAATATTTTCGTGTGTCGTCGACCCTCAACGACTCGGTCAAATGATCGATCCCCAATCGTGAACTCAAGTCTCGTCTAGGAGGTCAACCGCCACGGGCCAGTCCAATATACACACTGATAGTAACAAGTTTCCTCGAGTATATATAATAACACCCGTTGTGTATGTCACAGCGCGCGTGCCGAGAGCTTGCAACCCCTCATCACCTCCACCCTCTAGGTTAAACCCCCACCCACTCTTTCTGTCGTCGTATTCTATATTTTGCCGTCGATATTTCCACTTACAGGAGAGGAGATTCCATTCTACATGGTAGAGCGCTTCATTACATACCAGTTATATGAATTCTTGACACAATTTCAGAAGTATCTGCACCTGGATATGAACGAATACCTCAACTGAGGAATTAAATAAAAAGAAAACTCTGGGGAAATATTAAGGACAGAACGGATGAAAATTGCGCCCTTCAGATGAGTAAAAAGTAAAATTACACCGAGTGGAGGGTAATGTTTAATTTGAGATAGATCTCTACCTCTTCTCAGCCATTGTGGGTCGGTTCCCACACGGAAAGTTACGTTGAAAGCGCGATGGGAATCAGGGAGTGAAAAAAAAGGGAGGAAATTACTGGAGAAGGGAAAATGAGATGTGAGAGTTTCGGATCTGTACTGTTACTTTCTTTATTTGATGAGCGCTGGAGATACTCAACTTCTTGAGTATCCCAGGGTGAAATAATTGTTTGCAAAAGTTGATAAATTGCCACTTGATGTGTCACAGTTATGATGATGTTTGCTATCTAGATAGTTGAGGGGTAATTTTTCTTTTGTGAGTTTACATTTATCGTAATTAGTTTGGAATAATGATGGTATTATGGTTATTAAGTACGAATTGTTCGACTATTATTTGCGTATCGTTAGGAACAAAAAATGAGAATAATACGAGTATTTTTATTATTTACGATTAGTTTTTTTACAGATCTGATAATGATTCTTGACGGACTTTTGATTGATTTCAGTTGCCTGCTCCACTGTGACAGTGACAAAGTGCCAAGCGGCCTTGAAAACCCTTCAGGCGTTTTCGTTCTTCAGGCCGACTTGTCTCTGCAAAGAACCGCATGTTGATCCCGACTGCAACAGTTTCCAGAATTTCTTGTTTGATCATCCGTGCGTCTACGTTATGAAAAAAGGTAATTTTTTCATGTAAAATTGAATAGCGTTACCATTTTGAGAACTTTAACATTTTTTTCTCAGAAACTAGGTCATTTTATGAGGTTTGGCCGGCGGATTTAAAATTAGCGCGCAGAAATCTTTCTAGTGGTGACAGTCTCATCCCTGTACCAGAAAAAGCCGGAATTTTGTAGAAGCGATTATAATCACATTCGCCAGATAATGCTTTTATCGCCGTGTTACGTACGATATTTTATGTCGTTGGGCCCGAAAACCGCGATCTAACCGAGCGAAGCGAGGTTAGAATCGCGGTTTATTGGGCCTAATGACATAAACTATTTTTTTTCACTCGTATCATATCATACTATCTTGGTAAAGAGAACATTTCAGAAACGTTGGTGTGAAATTGCTTTGTTTTATGAGCACGCGTAGCAAATGATATTTTTCATAGCACTGCGTGTCGTACGTCCATTACAATATAACTTCTCATTCCTTATGTTATCTTGTCTATAGCTGCCCTCGGTGATTTTCTTTGAACTTAGAGAACATAACTTTTGGTTATTGTTACTGCGTCTTATCTACTCAGGACCAATTCCGCTTTGACTGTTTTTTTTAGATGCACTTCATTTACCTGCGCTTCAGAAAATGTTTCAATCCAGTGATTTGTATTATTATTCATAGAATCTGTCATGGGATATCATAACATTCGATGTGATCGCTCGTTGCCATATTGCATTCGAAAGTTGGGTTAATGTCGTGAATTCAAGTAGTTTCAACTTGGTGAGAAAGAAAATTGAATTTGATTAATTTTTTTCATTTATATTTCAGTGCTATCTAGGCAATCAATTGAGTACATTTTCATTGAAACAAGGAACTGAGAATTCGTATCACTCCGAAAATTTCACACCAACATTCATCCGATTAATTGATTGATTGAAACGTAAACAAGCAGGGGTTCGAGCCTATCCGACAGAAAGCACGTGACAGTTACTTTTTGCGTTATTAGTTTGGCTTTTTTTTTACAAATTCCATTGGTAGTAAACGTCCGATTTACAATATTCATTGAAGAAATTCCCAACAAATGTATTCAACAATGAAAATTCCGAAAAAATATGGGGATGGCAAAATTTTTGACAAAAAATCTTGCTTGAAAATACTTTGCTAACTTGAACGAAGTAGTTGGATATCCTTAAATTCTTTTTTTTACGGCCCTTTGAATCCCCTTTTCAGGTTTCATTTCGGCACTCTATCCAACCCTATGTATGCGGCTGTGGATTCTACGCTGTATCGCATTCGCACTCCTCTAGAACATGGGAAACCACAGGAAACCCATGCCGGTACAGGCGGTTACTCTATTAGCAATCTTCCGCTCGCCGGAGCCTCCCGTTGAAAAATTCGGTTCCACGGGGAATCGAATTCACAACCTTTCGCACACTAGACTTGAGTCTAGTCCACTCGGCCACTGACGTCGGTTATCCTTAAATTCATAGAAGAAATTTGATATTTGCTTGAATTAATTCATGATTGAAGAATAATTTAAAAACTTAACGAATTCGATAGAATTCTTATTATGATTGGGATTCTTAGGATTTTATTAAATGTGTAGGGAATTCTCATTAAAATTCGATTTGTTTTTTGCGATGATTCTATGAGAATCATTCTATTATATTTCATAGAAAAAGTCAATAGATTTTGATTTTTCTATATGAATTATCTCATGGAATTTTTTCTATAAGAACACTTGGGCATCAATTTTCTCAGTTTTTTCACTCGAATAGTAAATGCTAAACTCTTTATAGCCTCATTGAACTTACATTCTTAAATTGAGGAAGTTCTTATCGAATTACAATAAATGTTGAATGTGGTACGGAACAGCTATCATATGCCAACATTTCAGATTTTTATCGATGAAATTTACCGTATTTATGGCACATTTTCCAAAAAGGGATCATTTCTTTACGTTTTGTAATACTGTAAATCATTTCTATGGAAAATTAAAAAACGTAAAAATCTGATAAATAGAAAGTTTTCATTGGGAAGCAAAATGTGGCTGTTCAAATAAATGAGCACTGCAAATTGAAAACCAATACTCACCTGTATACATCGGTCGTTCCATCGTGTGTTTATTCATTCTTCTAAAGTAAATATGGTGATGAAGGTTTGTTCAGTAGTTATATTCACATTGAAATTGACCGCCGTTTACTTGACTCCCACGTTCACCTATTCATTTTATTGCTAGTGTTTCTATCGGTTTCCTCTATTCCATACCCATCAAACTTCATTACTCGTTTATATTGGACTTTCAGGGGAAAGAGAAATTCAATGTATAAGGGAGAAATTGCTCAAGTTTAGTGTTGGACTCGTTTTTCGATTTATGATTGAGTTTGATCTTAAAATGTCGACAGTTTTCTATAAAAGAATGAAATAGATTTCCTAAAGTATCGATTTAAAAACAATTCTGGGATGTATTACATTCAAATGTTCAACAAATGTTTTTGTAAAAAACTGCGCCAATCTCTACGGAGATATCACTAGTTTTTTCAAAATAAGCACAGAATTGTTTTCATATCATAAGAGCGTGGTTCTTCTCAATTCAACTCTTTTTTTCACAAATTTAATTAATGATTGAAGGCAAACAAATAGTACTACTCCAGATTCATTGTTTCAATCAACTTTTGATTATTTATTCAAGATTTTCACTCTTTTTAGTTTCCTTCTCCCATTCAAATTTTTCGGTGATTTTCTAAGCGGATTGTATTTTTGGGTGCGGTGGATGGATTTCCTTTCAAGAACAGTCGAACAAAATTTTCACTTGGTAGATATTTATATAAAAACATTTGTTTTGTATTTTGAAGATATAATTAAACAGAAAAGAATTACAAAAGTCTTTTCTTGTCTTGCATCATGTCTTGGATGTGTCATAATTTACACGTCAAGCGGGCGAGCGTAGGGCCATGAGACTCTCCACGTTTACCGATACTTATTTATTGAAAAATAGTTATTATTAGCTGTAATGCCCCGAGTGCTTCAAAATTGTCGAACATTTTTCGATAGCTTTGTTGCCATGAGTAGAAGTTTTGCTGATTAGAATCCCGAGCGCACAGAGCGAGGCATTTTATTGCAAAACTTATTTCGATCGTTGATATTTAGAAAAACGTGAGAAAAATTTTGTACAATTTTGGAGCACAAGAGGCATTTCATTGGATTATTTCCCCATCTGAATTTCGACCAATTTCAATTCAGTATTCGACGTTTTTGTGGATTAGAGCCATATTCATAGCAGACTTTAATTTATTTCACCAGAAAATTTTCACTCAAGGTCGCCATGCGACTGAATAAATTAAAAACATAAATAAATGATAAATTACCTGAAAATTTCTGAAATAATTTAACCCCCACTCCACCGCAAAACATCAAATACTACATTTTTAGTGGTTAACAATCAAATGAGGGAATGACCAAATTAAAACTGACGTGAAGGTGTCACGTAACCCCAAGTACTGCACTATGATTGTACGGAATTCGAATTAAGGAAATTATCTAGTTAGTAAAAAATTATGAGAAAAATAATTTTTCTTTTTAATGGATAGTTACCTCAGTTCAAGTCAACTCTCAAAATTACTAATTTTTCATTCCATATACCTTTTCTTAACGCCCTTCATCTATTCTCATCATGATGAACATTTGCATTATTTAATATCTAAATTCTCTCATAACATACTCGGAATCATTTCAAGTCTCCTCTAGCATTATTTAGTTACCCTAATTCAAATAACTTAATTCCTCAACTAGAAACAGAAACCTCTGAAATAGATTTTTCGCCATTCCCTTCACGTACTGTCTCAGTTTACGAATTTTCCCCCAGAAAGGTAAATGTAATTAAGCTCCATCTCGAGGTCTTTTATATACATCCTTCACTCTCACCTCCAGCGTATACGTTTGATCTCGAAAATTTCGCATTCCCCGACAACAACAGTAGTGTTCTTTATTTATAGTAATTTGCACCAAGTTGACCTGGGACTAATGAAACTGATCATACCAACAGAAAGTATACTGGGTGTCTCAAAATTCATCTGACATCTCGACTGCAAATTTTATTCAGTTAGCTCGGGTCTAAATCTGTTTTAGGTCCAATACTCGTCAGAATTTATTGAAGCCCGGTGGCTTGGTACAGTGGGTAAGTTCGTTGCCTCACATGCGAAAGGTTCCGAGTTCAAATCCCGGCCGGGTAGAATGGTGCGAACTAACCATTTACAGTCTTGATTATCATCGCAGCATACCCTAACCGGGTCGAAGTGATGAGAACCTGGCTAAGTGTTGATCTAGTAAATCAGATCCCAAAAATTGCAGGCCAATTTAGATCAATTTCTGGTCAGGTAGGTACGATCAGGTGATGTCTGATGAGAACCGGATCTTGTTTTGATCCAGGACCCGAGTGGAAATTCTGTTCAGGTCTCGATCAGAAACTCATCAAGTCCGATCCGAAATTCTGATCAGGCATGTTACGCCTCTGCCTTAGGTTTTTCCACTAGGGTTTCTCCGCCTTCCATCATTAGGCATTAATTAAATTTAATTTTTTGAGAGAAAAAATTAGTAACTTCCTAGCCGGGAATCGAACCCGGGACCTCCCAATGTCGCGTCGGGTGCTCTTACCATCTGAGCTACCAGGACACTTACGAATTTCACTCTCAAATTGACTCATACCCGAGTGCAAATTCTGTTCAGGTCTCGATCAGAAACTGATCAAGTCCGATCCGAAATTCTGATCAGACATGTTGTTGCCTGATCAGGTCTTGACTAAAAACTACGTTACGTGCTTGTTCCAGTTGTCATATCACTTTCTGATTAATCCTCAGACCTGACCTGATCCAGTCTTGACTTCGACGTGGTCATAATTTCCACTTGGGTATTCGTCAACAAAGCAAAAATCCATCTCAAATTACCCTCTTTTTGGAAATTCATACCTTCTTTCTCACTTCGTCTGGAGCAATGAAACTAATGGCAATCGATTGGACATTTAATGCACAATGGTCTGAAAAAAATTGTTTGTCTATCATCATGCGCGGGCGATAAAACCCGTAATGCATTCCGACGCTGCGTCAGAATCATTTGGTTCCTCAACGCGTTGTGACTCTAAAAATCAGAGTCAACGTAAAACATTCATATCTCCACTCTCATTCAATATTGAGGAATGAAATTGATTGAAATCGATTGGATATTCAATGCCATCATCCGTCCGTCTTAAATGGAAAAGGGGGTCTGATCTCTCTACCGGGAAGCAGCGTTTGATTGTCTGTCCGTTTTTCTTGACAACCCATAAACAAAGCGCCGGAGACAAAAATTTCTCTAGCTTTTTCATCTTCAAACCCCCCCTTCCCCCATCTGTAGTGCTGGCACAACGCGTTTGAGGGAAAATGCCTCTGTCGGCGTCGATATATCTCGGTCTCGCCCGGTATACGTCACGCGTCATTTTACTTCGAGACCATTTAATTTCTCCTAAATACATTGAAATAAGGTATTCTTCTTTTTTCTTCTGTGCGGTATTCGTAATTCCGAACATCGCAACCATTCTACCATGCACTGCCGACAGGTTAATACATTCTATTATATTCACTCTGTATATACTTCGCATCATAATCATTCATGTAAATATTCGTAGACTTGATGCCTTTACAATAAACATTATAAACAATATTATTTGGAGGTGAACTACTTCATTTATGTTAGTCATTGTTGTCTCTCCCAACCACCACAACCACTACACCCCCCCCCTCCCCCCCACTGGGCTACCCTGACGATATGTTGCATCCGTTTAGGGACACCCTGTGTATCATCATCATTAGTTTAGCATTATTATTGACCGTATCTATTCCATCCGTAATTGATCGAATAGATAATTGCCTGGTACATGCTATGAGAACTCTGTGAAAATGTCCCACCATACCTTTCAATGTTCAATTTATAATTCTATTTGTCGATAGATGGTAAATTGATTGCGTTTTACCCTCATTCAATTGATAATAGACGCTGGGATTTTCATGACTACATATCTGCATGTCCCAAACACCCTTGATATTTCCATCCACTCGATATCCACATGTGTATTCTCACGTAGAAACAACCGGTATGGTCACTGAATCGTGGGCATTAATTAATGAGTATGTACGGTCAGCTGAGTGGCTCATAATGATCACTGCCTCAATACTCGATGCATCACTCTTCCCCTCCTTCACCTTCGATCAGCTCGAGTGAAAATATTTCCTCTGCTTGGGTATGAATGTTTCCATTGTTCCGACGCTATTGTGTCTTTCGAATGAGAGAGCTCATTCTTTCTCTCCGTTATCCACGTTATGATGAACTTTCAGTGCCTCCGGTCTCGAGGATGAAATATTTATAGTCGGAAATACGAACGGACAGACGGTGAAATTGCATTTCATTTGACAAATTGATTTAGCCACGTTCATATTTCATGGGGTTTTGTAGTTTCTTGTGAATTCCAGTTCTTTCCTTTTTGATTTTGAGAGTGATAAATTGGAATATTAATGGATTGGTGGGATTTAAGAGAGAATTTTGTTCCGTTCGTTGGAGCATTTTTCTTCATCAGGTTTGGCGAGTGCGTGCTTAAAACAAATCAAGTTCAGCATACAATTTTGTTCATTAATACTATTAAAAGAATGTAGAAATTTCATGGATAGTTTGGTAGTCATTTTCAGGGTCGAAATTTTTAATTTCATCAACTATTTCTTTTTTTCACTGTTACTACTTTCCCCTCGTGCCGAAAAGTGCCTTTTCATCACTGAGTTCCGCTAACTGTCACCTATCGTGCTGTTTTGCGGCCGATAGATGACGATTAGCAGCCATAGATTTGATAAAGAGAAACAGCTGAGTTCAGGTTGCATTTTAACTCTCCTAGAAGCGCAACTACAGTTCGTAGACTCAATTGCGACTTTCAAGTGTTTCAAGTTAAAACTTTCAGAACTTCCCTCAAAAAAATTTTTTAAGTTGTCTTCCGAAAGTCTTAATGTGAGGCATTCAAAAGTATTAATTCGCATCTATCAGTCCCAAATTAAAATCTTCGACAGTCTGAAGTTGAAACCTTTAAAAATCTCAACTTGAAACTTTGCAAGTCTCAAATTAAGACCTTCCAAGCTCTCAACGTGAAGGTTTCAGGAGACTTAAATTGCGATCTCAAAGTTTCAAATTGTGACTTTCAAAACTCTCAACTTAAGGATTTCAGGGTTCAAATAAAGACATTTGAAAATCTCATTTTAAGGCCTTTGAAATCATAAAAGACGGTCTTATTTTTTTGAATGAATCGCTCGCTCTTTTGACTTTCAATTTCCATTACTACATTAAAATACAGAACTTACCTGCAAGTCGGGTTGATGATTAACAATATCATGTTTTATTCTTTGCAGACAAAGATCCCTATCCAATTGATGCGCTCCTGACTTGCAACCATGCCCTGAGTGTGTGTCAACGTGATAAACCTTGCTCCAAGCACCTGGAGGACTTTAAAGCGAGCTGCAAAGCACGCGATGGAAAATGCAGAGAGAGTCGGTGAGTACATTCAAAACTCCTCTAATTTGCATATATATATATACTAAACAAAAAAGAATCACTCCCAATATTCTTCTTCCGGTGCTCTTCACAGAGGAATAACATGGCTAAAACGGGTGAGATTCTTTCGAAAAAAAGCATGGGCAATATTTCGAATCGAAAATGAAAACTCGTACTCAATATTTCAAATTAAGTTTTAATTTTTTATTCGGCACTGAAAAGACGAGATGACAATATTCTAAGCACTGAATTATATTGCTGAGATTATTTCTGTTTGAAATTTGATATTCCACATTAATAGCATCAATCAAGGTAAGAGAGAAAAATAAAACCTAGCGTCGTTTAGATCAAAATCAATATATAGGATTCTAGTCCATTGTTTCCGTAAATAACCCTTTTATTCAGAAGTTATCCTTCGACGCTGACGTCTCCGGACATAACATAACGTTATTATCACCAATTTTAGGAGCATTTATACCCACCCACTGAAGATTATTATTAATGTAAATGGAATATAGAATAGTTTTCTTTTCAATGTAAACGAGGGTGAGTGGGGCAATTGGAAGGACATGAAAGGAGAAAAAATTAGTTCTAAAATGCGTTCTTCTGGGGGGAGGGAGAAGTATCAGAGAAAATTTGTCAGGGAAGAAAAGTCGGTGAATGCTCTTCACAACTGCAAGCGTAGCGTAAGCCTGCGTTGCGTCCATTGTGAAATCTCCTTATCGCTCGCCGGGGTCCGATATCAAACTGTGATGTTAGTTGCTTTCATAGTTATGATGCTGGGATACAATCCAATCTAAATACATAAATGTAGTTATTTGCCAGAATTTTCACTGACAGATTCCTTTAACTTTAAATTCAAACTCGGGATAACAACAATATTGCAGAGTTGAAAGTTCGGGATTTGTAGAAAACCTATATGCGTATATTATGCTGGAAGTTATACGGAATTGGATGGGAAAAAGTACGAGACGCGTGTAGGTGGGTGAGGGAATATTAAATATGTAAGTGGAGTGATTCGTACGTTTCCGGAAACTGTTTTACAACTTTGTTCAGATGTAGAAATGAAGAATTCAGTGGAAAATATGGACGATTTGAATTGGAGATCAAATAGACGAGGAGTTTTCCTCGACGATTGAGATGGTATAGGATTCTATTTATATTTTGTATTCATGATGAGTTGACATATGGGATCTTATGGAAGTCGCACGAAGGAAGAAAATATCAGAAGTTCTGCGATTGCGGGACATCTTCCTGAAATGCATCAGAGTAGCGCTTTTCGGTTGAAAATATCTGCGTTAAATCATGTCAAATGTCATCTTTTCACTTTTTTTTTCTATATCTATTTTTTTTCTTGTAAACCTATGACTGCAGATATCCTGGCTGTTTACCAATACTCATAGATAACTTCATAAATACCTAGCTGAAGTTCTTCGGGCGACGGCCAGTTGCAAGTGCGTAAACTGACGCCGGATTTCGATGGAAATCAAATGAATAATATCCGCGTTATTTCGATGTGAAATAAACACTATTGAATATTTTCCAAACACATTTTATTCCAGTGTGACCCGTGAATGTTTTCATCAATTTTTACCCCGTAAAATTGAATATTGATCAGTTTTGTTTGTAGGAGCGTCCGTTCGATGGATCTGTTTAAGAATTGTCATGGAACAATATTTTACTCACTGAAAATTTTATTGTGAATCAAATCGTTTTTACCTTCCGGCAATCACCACACTGTAGAAAATTGACTATATGCTGACACCAAACGATGTCCCAGAAAGTCATCACAGAGGTGAAAGGTGGATAAAAATGACACAGAACATGTACAGAGAAATGTATTTCAATGAAAAAATACTTGTTTGTGGCTGATATTTGACGATTTGTTCAGTAAAAAAAATACATCTAGAGATGCAAAAATTATCCTCCTGTAGAATTACTTGACTTGTTCAGTAATTTTTCACCGCGCTTTGGACAAAGCCCGAGTGAAAACTGAGGTTCATAAGTTTCAATGTTGATTTTTTATTTTCTCCTTCAAGCATAAATTTTCTGTTGGGGTTTTTAATTTTTACTTTTATGTTTTTCATTATTAATCGTTTTCTTTACAATCATTCACTATGACCTTTTCTCCAAAAAGTTTTAGACCCCTCAATTCATCCTACACAACGCCCCTAAAACTGAATGGTATACCATCCTTTTAACCGCCATGATTTTTTGATGAGTGTTCAAATGGTCGAAAAATGGTTGCTAGTCATCAGTGTCCATAGTCACGCGCAGCGAGACGAAAATCCATTCACACATTTCAATGCCTGAACAATGCATAGAGCAGTAAAAATATATCCGAACGAGGATAGAATTGGTCTGACAGGCCCTCTTTTCTCCATTTTCAACTTTTTATTTTTTCACGGTTCTATAACAAAAAGTTGACGGCAATTTGTATTGATGGCCAGTTTCACAGATCGTTGGAAAATGAATCGATTTTCATCGCACCGCTTTCATTCTTTCACTATCCATAAATATTCCTAGTAACCAATGTTTTTCTATTTTCATCGTGCAAAAACTGGAGTTCATTAAGTAAAGAATAAATCAAATGGACCCACTGGAGGCGTAAAAAACTTTCGACCACAAAGTTTCTCGTGAAATGTTGGAGGCCTCTCCACTCTCGCTCTGCCGAAGAGGATGCTATTCCACGTATAACTCATGCAGAACGAAGAAAAATAAATTATAAATTCCTTGGATCTAACAAACCCGCAGACGAAAACTTCAGATAAATTGCAAACACCAGATAAATTTTTATTTCAATCCGCACGTTTTTTCATGCGCACAAAAATATTCGTCGAAGTTCAACAGAGCATTATAAAAAAAAAAGCTGAACAGACAACTGATAATATTCAACAACCGCTGCTAGCGCAGGTCAATCCGTCACTATTTGTCAATTTTTTACCATTAGCAAACAAGACCGGTCATTCAATGTCTAATAATGGACTTGCAATGATTAAATTGTTTACCTAAAATCATTAATCCAGATGGTTGTTTCATTGACTAACTGAATAATGAATGGTGTCCCTATAACTGATGGGATTGTTTCATTTCGACTTTGATTAGTTTTCCGATCGTCGAATGAGTTTCATTAAAAGGCAATTGGTTATATGTATATGTATAGTCGCCAGAACTGGACAAACATTTATCGAATGTCTTTTGTAATAATTATCTTGTTGCAAAAAAAATAACAATGGAAAATCCATTGCCCGTGGTACTTAAATCACGGTATATTTCCTTTCATTTCAAGGTACTTAATTTGTCCTGGGATAAAGTACTTTGGGTTCTTAAAGTAAGAACCGTTGGGCACTAAAATCAACAACCCTGAGGTTCCTAAAACGAGTAACTGGTGGTTTTTCAATTGGCATCTTTTCCCTCCGAAATTAGCTTCGTTAATTATGGTGTGATATCACAACCTAGGCAATGACGTAATATTTGACGTAATATTTGAATGCCCATAGGTTTTTATGTTAAAAAAGCAGGGCTCTTTATTTCAGTACTACAGTTGTGGATGACTTAGTACGTTTTGGGTCTATTTTGGGTACTGAATTTCAGTGATTTTTCCACGGAAACAAAGCAACCAACGTTCTGGTACTCACACGAAAAAAAAGGAAACTGAGAAAGACCTAAGATCTCGGAACTTTTGCTTGAGACCCAGTGGTCCCTCATGGAAAAAATATATATACAGAGATATATGTCACTTATATCTGCCTATATGTCGTATACTTTCCGGCAAAAAATGCAATTTCTGAGATATATGTTGGATATATGTGTGCACATATATTTCACCACATATATCTAGAAAAAAAAAATTCTAAGAGGATTAGAATTTAGAGAGAAAAAATTTCCGCTTCACTCAGCCGGGAATCGAATCCGGGTCTCCTAGATAGGCGCCGGGCACTCTTACCGACTAAACTACCGGGAACCAGAGAAATTCACTCTCAAATTCACCTCATACACCACCTAACCTCCTTTAGGCATTAAAGAATTCTAAGAGAATTAGAGTTTAGAGAGAAAAAATATATTTTTCTATGCGGGGTAGTGCGGTCCGCGGCTGACAAAAACCGGCGTTTCTACTCGGGGAACCGACATTTTTACTAGTTTTATCCGTGAAAGTACCGGCTTCTATCAGCCAAGGGGCGCCCAACAAGTGAACCTTAAGGAAAACACCGTTTCCTTTTTTTCCATGGAGTACCATGCCTTCTAGAACCGCGAGTTTCGCCTGAATTTCGCTACGGTGATTCTAAAAACCAGAAATTGTTCTTCTCTATGTACTAAAATAGAATATCACATTTCGGTTGAATTGGACAAACATTTCCATCCGTATATTCTCTCTTCATTGAGCCATTAACACTCATTGTATCTCCATTATGTCATCCATATAATATCGCCAGTGTTTTATCTCTAAAACCATCAGTTTTTCTTCCCAACCATGTTCACCCTCACTCACCATTGATATCTGGTGTGAATTCGGCTTAGCCGCTCAGACCTTCTGCTATCCCGCACGATAAAATCCAACGTTACAGAGAAACAATCGGGTTGAACGTGAAAACTGCATCAACGCTGTGTGAATTCTCGCTAATTGTTTTCCCCTTTAACCCGTTCTATCAACTTCATGTATATCTGTATATATTTCTCTGTTGTTTCGCCGGTGACCGTTCATCCCTCACACTCTTCGTGGCCGCTTTCGTTTCGTCATTACCTCCCCCCCCCCCCNCCCCCCCCCTGCTATACGACACGGCAAACCAGTTTACCCTATATACGGCACACAAATCCCTCTTCCCTCGTGATGGACAACATAACTGTTGGCACGTTCCTCTTGCATCGGTGGCCTCACCTATCCTCTCCTCCTTGCAACACAATACGATGGTGATTAGTGGATCTACGTGAGTGATGTTCAAAATATCTTGGGGACAAATTTTTGATAAAAATATTGTCCCAATGGAACTTGTATGAATGTTGATGAGAACTTTGTTTATGAGAAAAATATAATTTGGAATAGCAATTGCAACAGCTACATGAGAAGGAAGGGGATATAAATTTCCAAGGGAGACACCTCGAGCTTCAGAATAAATCAGAGTATTTCCCTCAAACTTCCCTGCACACAAACAAATTCGTAAATTTTCGCACGAAAAATCCTTAATCGCCATCTAATCCTCCTCCAAGCGCTCGTAATTTTTTTAACCTGCGAAACAAAAAAAAATTCAAATAGAATTGAAATTACATATTCGTTTGTATGCAACGAAGTTATCGAGAAAAACTCGATCATTTTCAAGCTCTGGGGTGTTATAACCAAAACTTTCCAGCATATTCTACAATAACAACGTTATAGAAAACTTGACGATATTGAAATATTGAAATCAATATTTACTCGTCACACATCTGAATTTCACTTCCGCTTTAAATCCTTCTGTTGATTGAATGGAAGTAAAACTTAATAATGTTGAATTCCCAACCATAAAATTAAATTAAAAATGTTGGCCTGTGCTTCGAGTCTACAAAAAACTCCAACAAAGTTTTTTCCTCTTGCCATAAATTCAGTTCCAAACAGTATTATACGAGTGTAACAAAAGGTCTTCTTCATAACAAAACTACCTCAAAGGAGTCTCCTAACATTGGACTTCATTACAAGCACCTACTTCATAGCTCCCACTACCAGTTGCCATCACTCAGTGTGGAAGGCAGTCAGTTCGACCGATTGTCTTACTTTTTCATAATGTCGAATTAAATTGAAACATTCATCAGATTAAATCAAAGGTGTTTGCCTGTGCTTCAAGTCTACAAAGAACTCTAACGAAGTTTTTTCCTCCCACCGTAAATTTAATTCCAACAGTGATATGCGAGTTCAACAAGGTCTTCTCAATAAGAAAACTCCCTCAAAGGACTCGCTCCTGATACCTCGGACTTCATTACAAACCACTATTCAAAAGCCCCCATTACCGGATGCCATCATTCACTGCCGGGCTGGCACTGCCTGGCAGGCAAAACAATCAGCCCGACCGATTGTTTTACCCAGAATTAGTCATGATTCCACTGGGTTTGATATCCTCCATTCTGTGGCTTCCTTGGTCTGGTAGAATTGACAAACAGCGATCGGCAGTGGTTGTCCCAATCGGGACCCTCTTACCTCGATCGTCCATACCCAGTCAACTCGGTTTCTCTCCTCAGCTATTCCATATTCTCGGTATTGTCCGCTCTAGAGACAATCATATCTCCTCCCTGTTGAATTGAGCTACGTCTGAGGTTACTATTAGCCTCAGCTTTTGCTCTAACGACAGGTCTAACTAAACTCACTTAAATTAATCTCCTGTCTGGGAATCCGTAACAATTACTCCATCAATTTCAACTTCAATTATTCAGCCATTACAATCAGACTAATCCAGTGATACTCACTTATTTCATTATTGCCGAAATAAATTTATACAATTCCCATCGGATAACGTTTGACTCATATTTACAGGAAGCAGATTAATTGAGTAACGGACAAATGCATTGAGTAACCACAATGAATGTAAATGCACTGGAATATCAAGGGTGCAGTTCCTCTCCCCTTCCTCCACCCCTACCTATTTGCATTCCAACAATTAATCGACGAAGCCGCGACCGCATGGTATCGAGTTAACGAGCGACTAGGAGCTCCTCGACGTATTTACCGTGGTAACGAGATCCTCCATTTGTGGTCTTCGAGGTTTGAGGGGTCGGTGGTGAAGGTATTCCTGTCAATTGGAGCTGGCCATCACTTTATTTCACATTTCCATTGCTATAATGATTTGAACGAGGAGCATCGTTGAAGATTTTTTGATGAAACTTCCGATGCACTTCCGGAAATTTTTATCAGGTGATATTTTCACTGAAATTTCAAACATTTTCGTCATTCAAAATTCACAATTTAGTGAAAAAATCCATGGAAACTGCAAATTTCAGCGCAATTATTACTTGAAAATTGATAGAAGTCTAGAAAATTCATCTAAATAAATTTTTTAATTTCAAATTCATTGAAGATTTAGTATAGCTTGTTACGGAATATTCACGTTTTGATTGAAAATCTAGGTAAGGGAGGAAATTGTCGTCATCCTGGCGTTCGAAAATTTGGAGTTCATTCATTTTTCCAATCAATTAATGTGGTCTATTTCAGGAGATTTTCTTCATTAAAGCCATACAGATGTTGCTAGAGATGTGACAAAAATGACCGAAGAAATTTTTTTTTTGACCGTCATTTTTCATCTATATAGATGACACTTAATTTTGACCACCATTATTCAATTAATACATTTAATCAACGAGAGAATTGTTTAATATTAATCCTAACATTTTCTTAAGTTATTTTTCATCATAAAAATTAACAAACGGGCTTTCTCTAAAAAAGGTTCGGAAAATAAGGTTGATATTGTTGCTAAAAAAAGACTCATGGTATTCTATATTCTATTTTATATTCTATTCTATATTCTGTTTTATATTCTGTTTTATATTCTATTCTATATTTTATTCTATATTCTATTCTATATTCTATTCTATATTCTATTCTATATTCTATTCTATATTCTATTCTATATTCTATTCTATATTCTATTCTATATTCTATTCTATATTCTATTCTATATTCTATTCTATATTCTATTCTATATTCTATTCTATATTCTATTCTATATTCTATTCTATATTCTATTCTATATTCTATTCTATATTCTATTCTATATTCTATTCTATATTCTATTCTATATTCTATTCTATATTCTATTCTATATTCTATTCTATATTCTATTCTATATTCTATTCTATATTCTATTCTATATTCTATTCTATATTCTATTCTATATTCTATTCTATATTCTATTCTATATTCTATTCTATATTCTATTCTATATTCTATTCTATATTCTATTCTATATTCTATTCTATATTCTATTCTATATTCTATTCTATATTCTATTCTATATTCTATTCTATATTCTATTCTATATTCTATTCTATATTCTATTCTATATTCTATTCTATATTCTATTCTATATTCTATTCTATATTCTATTCTCTGACCAGAAGTTCCCCAGAAAATAATTTCCCGAACAATTTAAATATCCTTGAATTCATAATTTCCGTCCATGCGACAACTTGAATTAAATTTCATGCTGACTCTCAACCATTTCAAAGTGTACTTATCCATCGTTATTTTCCACTGCCAACTCTCTGAAATATGTCAATTTAAATTGTATTATTCATAAGACAACCACTCGGTAGTAACTCATCCCGAGATTTCTGCTTGAAACATTCAAATCAACGGTGAAGATTTATACGAATTAGCTGTCTCTTCTCGATGATAGTTTTTTGGGAAGCTTTGCAGTTCTCATTCACATAGTCGTTCCATCGTTCGTTCAGTCATTCAAAGTGCATTGATCCTTCAAACAGTCCGAGAGATTGTTATCCCTTGACTAACGTTTCACTCACTTTGCATCTCCTCTATTGAAACATGAGAATGAAAATAAGATGAAAAAAAGAGAGTAGGATGTATTGTAGATGGCTCAGTGTATTTATATTCCAGATGGAAAGAAATATTCACCGAGTTGGCCGGTCGACGGGGATTCAGAGTCCCTTTCCCGTTTTCCCTCCGAGTGAAATTCCAACCGCGGGTTTATTCCCATTCATTTCCCTTTATATGCATAATGCAGCATTTCCACTTTTCTCCCTCGTGTCCCACACAGCGGAAGGGACCTCACCAAGATCGCCGGAAGAGGATTGAAACTTCTGTAGCTTTCACACATGTTTCATTAATGCTATTACGTTAGGAGAATACTAATGCGATAGAACAGTCATAATGATTCATTAAAATATTAACAGTGTGATGTCAAAGGTAAGACAGGCAGGTAGGAGGATGGTTTCACATTTTTCAGTGATGTAAATTATTCAGTTAAGGATAGTCGGGCGAATAGTAGGATCTTCAAAAAATGCAAGCAATTTTATGAGGATTTTTTCGCACATTATTGAATCCATTTAGACACCGTTTGAAAAATTTGAGATACCCCCGAAGCTGGGCAACAACAAAAATGATTTTTAAAGTTGCTGGTTATACATGAGGTTAAATGGATCATCGATAATTTCAGTATTTTTTCCACATTGCTGACTGGTCGATAATTTAGGGGAAATGCACGAGCTATCGATGTTCCCTTTAAACTCATGTATAAGCAGCAACTTTAAATATCACTTTTGTTGCTCTACTTCTGGAGTTTCTGAAATTTTGCCAATGGTGTCTAAATGGTTTCAATACTGTGAAATCTTCATAAAATTGGCTGTATTTTGTGAATATCCTACTCCTCGCCCGATTATCCTTAATCCGGATGAATATATTCAGTAGTCACGCACATTGATCATTGAAATGAGAATCTGTTGATGTTTCAAGACAGTTATATTGATTTGACACTGATCATTTGCGTAATGCATGTGGTCATCAAGTTTTTATGCGCTAGCTGCGGATCTGATAATCGGCACTAGTAACGCCGTCTCACCCGCATTTTTTGACAACTTTTGGGTGTTAATGACCAACTTCATAGCTCTGTATCTTGAAGTGTGAATTTAAAGTAAACCTTTCAATAGATAAGTGACTTACGTTATTCAACGTAAAAACGACTGAAAAACGTATATAATTTACGTTTTTTTTTTATAAACGACTGATAAATGTTCATAATATGTCTAAGTCAGCGGATAACGACATCATTAGTACGATACAAATGAGATAACAACGAGATCTATAAAAAAGATACATATACAATTTTTTTTATCTTAGTTAGATTCGGAGATATTTCCAACAAACCGATTAGTGACGCAACTTTCAGGCGAGTTTTTTATGAATATTGCCGAATTGCGGGGGGATAACGAAGTTTTTATCACAACATTTTGTATAGATCTTATTTCGCTTTACAAAAAAGTTTTTGCAAGAAAATTCGATGTCTCTCTTCAATTCCGAGATATTAACAACAACCAAGAAAAAATAATTTTTTCTTTTTTTCCTAAATTCTTCACAGCACCGAAAAAGGCTTTCTATTTCAAATCAGAAATTTCTTGAATTTTACGATGAGAGGAAGAAAAATTGAATAAAATGTGGGGATCACCATGAAATGGACGTTCTAAATTTTCTTTTCGTGAGTTTCATGATACAATTGATCATGACATAAAAAACGATATTTTTTTCGAAAAATTGAGAAAATTTCCGACCACATCTATGCTATTAGAGTCGCCCCTCGAAAGTCCGGGCGACGGCTCTCGGACATCTAATTTCTACTAGGGCCTGCATCATTTCAATTAAAAAATTTAGTTTTGGAGGAGAAAAAAAAATTAATCTGCTATACTTCCGTCTATTATTGAGTGATAAAGCTCCGGCAGCGATCATTTTTCTGATATTACTTGGACTTGTATTTTACGATGAGTAAATAAAAATAATACCACAATTACCAAATTTTCTGGGCGTAGGGTGAAAAAGTACTGAAAATCGAGTTCACTCCACGATTTCTTCACTCGTTCGGGAACTTTTCTCCAACTTTTTTCACCCTGTAGAAACATGAACTATGAACTTTATATGCATAATTACAGTAATTAGTTCACAATAGAGCGACGTATCGCGAATTGTTATCACCGATACTTCACTTTAACAATATTTTCGTCCATAACACTAACTACTAAGGAATAATCCTTGATATACTCAAATACTCGCTTCGTTAACTGTCAATGAATTCTTTTGTCAGTCTGCAGTGAGAACTTGATGCCCTTGTCAAATTTTGATTCTTCTCTCAATGCGTAATTGAATACGTTGATTGAAATACCTCAATCCAATTTACCAACTTCTCCATATTCCTCTAATTCTCCATCCATATAGAAGCCCCCAGTGGCCCTGATTAGAGACAAAGGCACAAGTCCTGTTCATGTTTGTAAACTACTTCAAACGTAGACACATGCGTAATTATACGACCCACCAAGTATACTTGCCCCAACTTCCCAAGTGGCCTCATTCGCTTACGCTCGATACTAATTTACCTAATTACTCGCCATGTAAAATGGACCACATACTTACCCCTACTATCGAACGTTTCACACTATCACCGGTTAATTGTTCTTTCACGAGAGCCGTATAATCTCATTTTTAGTGCGATTTATTTTAAAATTCGGAACATCCTCAAACGACAAATCACTTAATGGCATTAATTAATTAAGATTGAAGTCCGTTTATCCAGCTTCTCCCTGTGGCTCGAGCAAGATTTGTAAATTACTTTCTATCTCCCACCGTTATTAATTGCATTGCTCTCCTCTTTAGAAAGCTTCCTCCGAGAATTTACAAAAAACTGTGTCAACTTAATTATTTTCTCTGAAATCATAATGCCGCCTATTTTAAACCTGAAGGATACAAGTTTGATTGAACGCGACAATGGTGCTTATTTCTATATTTGTCCATCTATCTCAATCGCTTGCGAACAATGTAAAATGTGGCGAGTATTACTAGAGCTCCCAAATGAAGCTCTATTCCACGCCTCGGATTGACACCAGAATTAAATTATACCTCATTTTACTCACTGAAGAGTTAATATCTTCATGATATCCATGTCTATATAACAGTATTTAGGACTGTACTTGCTATCCCCCACAGCTATTAATTAACTGCATCAGCTTTATTATTTTCTCTGAGATAACGATGGATAATGCCATCTGTTTTAAACCTCAACGGATATAAGTTTGATTGAATGTGACGCTATTGCTCAGTTCAATATTTGTTCATCTATCTCAATCACTCGCGAACAATGTAAAATGTGGCGAGTATTACTAGAGCTCCCAAATGAAGCTCTATTCCACGCCTCGGATTGACACCAGAATTAAATTATACCTCATTTTACTCACTGAAGAGTTACTATCTTCATGATAAACATGTCTATATAACAATACTTAGGACTGTGCTTGCTATCCCCCCCACTCCAAAATTAAAGGTCAAAATAAGGGTCACAAGGGGTATAATTAGAGTCACTAGGGTCAGATTAAGGGTCACAAGGGTCAGAATAAGAATCATAGAAGTTATATGGAGGTTGGCCAGCGGAGCGAGCAGGGGACGTAGCCCCCTAGTAAATAATATAAATTTGTCCTCCGATGCCGGACAACGTCTTCGGACATTACAACACCAGAATTTAATTATACCCTATTCTACTCACTGAAGAGTTAATATCCTTATGAGATCCATATCTGAATGACAGTATTTAGGAATCGATGTGGTTATTCGCACCCACGACGTGCCTCATGCCTCGTGCCCCGTGCCCAGACCACGTGCCTCGTGTCTTGTGACTCGTAACTTGTACCTCGTGCCTCGTGACTGGAAATTTGGAATGGAGACACGACGCACGAGCCCAGGGATCCTGCGTCTCATACCAATTTCCAATCACGAGTCACGATCTAAAGGTTATGAGTTACGAGTCACGATACACGAGGCAAGAGGCACGAGCCCAGGGATCCTCCGTCCAGTACAAATTTCCAGTCACGATTTACGAGACACAAGGCACGAGTTACGAGTCACGAGGCACGGGTTACGAGTCACGAAATACGAGCCACGAGCTCGGGGATCTTCCGTGCCATACAAATTTCCAATCACGAGCCATGAGACACGAGGCATCGGATACGAGTTACGAGGTACGCGGCACGAGACACGAGTTACGAGACACGGGTTACGAGTCACGAAATATGAGCCACGAGCTCGGGGATCTTCCGTGCCATACAAATTTCTAATGACGAGCCATGAGACACGAGGCATCGGATACGAGACACGAGTTACGAGGCACGGGTTGCGAGTCACGAAATACGAGCCACTAGCTCGGGGATCTTCCGTGCCATACAAATTTCCAATCACGAGCCATGAGACACGAGGCATCGGATACGAGTTACGAGGTACGAGGCACGAGACACGAGTTACGAGACACGGGTTACGAGTCACGAAATACGAGCCACGAGCTCGGGGATCTTCCGTGCCATACAAATTTCTAATCACGAGCCATGAGACACGAGGCATCGGATACGAGACACGAGTTACGAGGCACGGGTTGCGAGTCACGAAATACGAGCCACTAGCTCGGGGATCTTCCGTGCCATACAAATTTCCAATCACGAGCCATGAGACACGAGGCATCGGATACGAGTTACGAGGTACGAGGCACGAGACACGAGTTACGAGGCACGACGCACGAACCCGGGGATCCTCCGTCCCGTACAAATTTCCAATCACGAGACACGAATCACGAGTCACGAGTCATGAGACATGAGTCCCGAGTGACGAGATACGAGTCACGAGGTACGAGTTACGAGACACGGCGTGGGTGCGAATAACTAGATCGTTTAGGAATTGCTCATCGATTTTCAATTATGAACGTAATGGTAAGAGGGGGTCCAAGGGCTATCTTTAGTTTTGGCCAGGTTCATCACAACACTGAGAGGATGAGTGAGGCGGTGCCGAGTGAGATGAAAACTTTGAGGAAGAAGGTGGGTGAGGAAATAGTAGTCAATGGGGTGTAACAACAGGAACGGTGCAGAAAGCCAATGTGCCTCGCTTGGCCGAGTTTTATCGACTCCACTCCCCTCACTTCAAGTGATGATATAAACTCAACTTTGAAGATCGATTTTATCCCAATCGGTGAGTTCCAATCTAATCCACGAGGAGATGATTGACTGTATGTTTTTGTGACATTGATGGTACTGATAATTCTGGTCTCGGCTCAGATGTTCTTTCATTATTCAGAGAATAAAGATTTCTAATCTTACCTGTCGCTGGAAGCAACTGTCAGGGAGTTCGATGAAATGCTTCCACGGGATGAGTCTTTCGACGTAATCTTTCTCCGACATTTTATCCAGTAATGGACATGATGTCTCCTACTTCAATATGACTGAACTTGTACTCTCGCTTCACTTATCCCTACATTTTCAATCTCCCGAGAGCTTGAGAAATCCCGGTCATGTACTTTCTTATTTTAAAATCCTTTGTCATACATGCTGTTATGAATCTTTTCACTTTCATTTTCGTACAATATGTATGCAGATGGGTCTTTGGAGATGTTCAGAGAGTAGAGTACCAAATCATAATGCTGATAGATTATGTTCCAAAATGGGGTTGAAGTGCTCATATTAAAGGATATTACCTTAGCAACCGAAGAGTTTGAAATTTAACTTCCCATTATTTGCAAAATACGTGATAAATATTGTAATTCGCGGAGGGAATTCTCACTGAAATAGACTACTTGGCTTATACCATAAGAGGCTATACTTTAGCTAAACGCTGAGAACCAGTACGTTACGATGGAAAACCGGATATCTGGGGGCTTTTGGCGGAATCGGGAAGCAGTGGTGGGCTCGGCTTACCCGGAAATCCCGAGGAGTCAGTCGGCTTTTCCGGCATGGACCCTCGACCAGATACGTAGCTGCCTTTTTCGTTCCTAACGTGCAGCTTTTGTGATACTTATTCACTGCGTTTTCCGTCTACATTATATTTGTACTGATTAGAGATGCAGACGTGTGCTCTCATTCATATTTAACATGAATCAGAGCACACTTCTACCTACCCTGTTATGAAGCTGCCGGCCGTACAGAAAAGGGTCTATCATGTACCTGGAAACAAAAACTTTGAAACAAAGTCGGCGCTTTTGAATTTTTTTCGATATCGAGCGCGACTTTGAAATAGCGTCCGGATTTTTCTCAGTGTACCGAGTACCAAAATCCAGAGACTATTACTGGATACCTGGAAAATTTATTTCTCTGTGTAGTTTCTCATAGTTCTTCAACTTCTAAACGAGTTCTTCCCCTAAATTGTCCACGTAGTTGCCCACGGTCGAGACACACTTATTTCTACAATTTTTGATACTACATAACCAATAATGTCCTCTGAAAATCATAGAGCTATGTCCTCTCTTCGATTCACTCATTTGCCCACTGGTGGAAATCATGAAAAGAAAAAATTACATGTTGACCCAGAAATAGAAAATGAAAACGGAAGGGAAAAAGAAGCATTATTCGATTTTCTCGTTCGTATACCTACAATTCGATAAGCCTTATCGAAATGGTGTATATATCGCCAAACCCCTAAGAGTGAATTCTACCCAGCGTTAGGAGAGACTTGATCGCGTTACACCGATGGTCGTTCTGGGTTTTATCAAATCCTACTCCATTTTTCCCTCGGTAGATTGAGATAAGCAGGTATTGGTAATCGATAATCCATAACACCCCCCTCTAATTTCTCATGCACATACTTGGTTTCCATAAGTTTTTTTCCATGAAACCCATCGCTTATATTGAGAACTGAGATGCCGGAATAAATTCATTTATTTTCAACGGAAATAAATATATTCGGGTTTAATCATCGTACTTCATTTCAGTCGCTGTAAGTAGATGCAATGTGAATGACCAAAAAGCAGAGAGTCACGGCTTCCTTTCAGGGTTGGCTTCCCATTTATCTGAAATTGGGCCAAGCGCTTTGGAGGTTCATTGAAAAGCCATAGCACTATAGAATCACGTGGTCCAACAAAACATTGAGAGGCATAGACGAGATACATGGGGGAGATCAAAATTTATGCCTCGATGAATTTGAAAAATTGAAATGTTGTCGTGTTGCTAATTAAATTAATTAGCCGGTGCGTTGCTAATTAAATTTCTGAATTTCGTCGTTCGATTTTTGGAAATTACCTGAACGCAGATGCTCATGGTATTCTGAGATTCTTGTTAACGAAGCATTAATTTTTGTATCTGATCTTCTAATCTACAAAACTTGTTGCTTCGTTAATTCAGTTGACATTCAATTCAATATCGGTTGATATTCTCCGTCTAGGTCCACACTAATTTGCCTATTACGAACGAAAATATTGTAAAATCCATGTAAATTCGCAAAGAAAACTAAGACAGAAAAGGGTTATCCAATACAGATGATGTGTAAGTATCACGTCACTCCGAACTCTGCCTCTGATTGGTTGAACTCAAAACGGCTTAAGCAATTTTACAAATTCAAGAAATTTCTCGAGCTTTCGCACCAGTTACGCAGCACTCTCGAATTCTCCAAAAAAAGGTTCCACATAAATATGATTCTCTGCATGGTATGGTTGCGCCCAGAAACATATCCCTCCACACATCTCCCCATCATTATTCTCCATTCCAATTTCCATTTCGCACGTATTCAGTCCTCAATTGCAGCTCCCCGAATGATTTAACCTGATTTAGAAACAATCAAACTGCATTCACTCTCCACCACAAACTGAAACAAAAAAAAATCCAGTGAACGAACGAAAAAATGAATTAAAAAGTTTTATCAGGGGACACACGGTAACACCACGTCAGGATGTCTCTTCACCGGGGGGTCTGAAATTTACCACCCACACCTGGACAAGCGGACACGTAATTAAGCCAGGCAGATAAACACGCAATTACCCGGGCGACGACTGAGACGGAGAAGTAGCGAGGGTGAGTGTTGAGTTGGTCGTGGGAACTCGAGGTGTGGGGGGAAAAGTTGGACGAGGGAACGAAGCGCGGTCAAAAACGTGGAAAGCAAGGGACGAGGTCGTCCTTGCGTATGACGCGATGTACACTACATGAATGCGGGTGAAGGGAGGGAGAAAAGGACTGCGGATAATGTTCCCCCCTACCTTTCTGCCCTGCAGTACTACTCTCCATAGATTCTCATAGGATTGCTTCCAATGGCATCAATTCGACGTAATTCACTTTCACCTCTTGTGTCACGTGTAACGCCTCTCATGATAATGTGACCGAGTTGCAGAGATAATATCGATGATAACGACGACATAATTACATAAATTGCTGAATGTGCAGATGATTCCGCGGTCAACATTGTTGTGTGGCGAATGTCAACGATATAAGGTAAAAGTACCAATGATTGGCCACTGACCAGTACTTGGCCACTATCTCTCTGTATTATAAACATCCAAATCGACTTCTGGTGATAAAAATTTAGTATGTACTCGAAATCGATAACACGCTTTATGATCTGCAGACAAAACTTCCGCGACAAAATTTCCAAATGAAAAGAAAACTGGAGACAATTTCTCTAGTGACAATTGTATTGTTGACATCTGTGCTGCAGATAATTTATCCTTGATACATTATGTCTGTCGAGAAATTATCCGATATTATCATGTTTTTACAATTTCGGATGGTAAACAGTAATTAGCGAGGGTTCCCGATGAGCTCCTCTCTTTTTGTCCTAAGAACATTGTATCTTCTTACAATACTAATGACAAATTAAATTATTCGAAACGTGTTGTAGCCATTTTGAAGCTGTAGAAGCTGTTGTGACGATGTTTTTGGTATGTTCACCGTCTATTTTGAAAATGAAGCGGAGCGAATGCTTGAACGATTGGAAATTTAATACAGTATCATATGTAATTATATGTTGATCCAATGTCAGTTAAGGGTTGCAATGTATATTCATTAATTAATGGTAATAGCGTGCTCCTATGAATTGAGAGGAATTTGTTTACTGGAGTGGCGGAAGCATTGTAATTGTATGTAAAATGTGAGTTATCGAATTGAAAATTACGAATTATATGTGATGTTCAATTTTCACGATGAGTTTGGAAGTTCAAACTCTCACTCAAAAATCAATGATAGTTTAACATAAAAAACCCAATTCTCTTGAATTTTCAAGATAAATGAGAAATTTAGTGAACGCTTTCATTTGAAATTGAATTCAACCTCACGACATCGACAATTCAGATGATGCTGTAACTAAAATTTCTTGAAATTTCTAACAGTGCATGCTTTTCGGCCTACCCGTAATAAGGTAGTAGAACTACTTGTTTGTTCTGCTGAAGCGCTTTCTCGTAAATTTTTTTTCTCGGTCTAATAGAATCTTGAGGCTTCAAGGCTGTCATTCTATCGGAATATAATACCGCTGATGAGGATGATAAGAAGCGGTAATAATAAAGGTAGGAAAAAGAAATGACGAAGGGGAGAAGAACCCCGTCGGTGGCCACACAGGTATGGAGGGTGTCGTTAAACTACGCGAGAAGGAGGGGTTCTCGCCACATTTTCCAGCGTCTTAGGCTGGCAGTGGCATCGTGTAGCCAACATAAATCTTGGGGAAAACACGCGTCGCAAAATTGCCATGGGCCGACGCCTGCTCCACAAAATATGTCACCGTCTTTCACCTACTCTTATTTTCCATCTCCGCCATACCCCCTTCCTCTCTACCCCCTACCCTTACATTTTCAACAGCGGCTTCTGCCTTCGTGTATGTATGCCTGCTCACTCTTCATAGCAACACGATGAGCTTCGTTTTGCTCACCTTTATGTACTCCTGCAAATTGTACATACAAACGGCTTTCAGTATCATAAATATACGGGGCTGTTGAATAGTTGATATTTCACGAGTTGTTGACAGCGAATTGGAGGGAGTTACTGAATGAAAAATAGAATATCCTAGTAAATCAAATAATTTCGTTGCTTTTCATCTCTGAATATTTTCATTTTCAATCTGCATTCAATGTTTGAGTTGATTCAGTTCTTCAGGATAATATTTATTCTAGCCTGGGATCTTTCAACGCAGCCATCTTCAATTCGAAGAAATAAATTCAGTGGAATCGGGAAAATACCATAATCGTGTCTGCCGGATCAATTTCTTATTCAAATGAAATTCATAGTCATTCTTGCCACTTGGGGGAATAAGTAGCTGGGACGCAATAATGAAAAATTGTAAAATGTTCATAACAATTGGGGATGTGGAAATTCATACCAGAGGATTAAAGACAATTGCGAAGTTTCTTATTAATGGTTTTTTTAGTTTCAATTAATTTTTCCCCATTTTGTTAATGAACCAATGCCACTTTCATTGGATCTGGGAAAATGTCTTGAAATTTTGAGTTTTCTTTTGTTTTAATTTCCGTTTGACTTCAATAATGTTTTCGTTTTTTTTTCTCCTGTTTCACCCTCTCCCTCTCTCTCTATCTCTCTCTCTCTCTCTCTCTCTCTCTCTCTCTCTCTCTCTCTCTCTTTCTCTAGCTATTTAAATGAATTGACGAATCCTTTAAATTTTACGACGAAATCATAGCACAGGATAACAAGGGGTTTAAAAGGGGATAAATAAATTATGGAAAAATCCGGGGGTCATTCATTTGGAAATCCGGTGACACAGCGATGGCTGATTTTACGTTATTTCACGGAGATTTCCATGATTTCGTGCAAACATTAATTTCAAATTTCAAGTGGTTTCAAATTTTCGGTTTTATCTATTTAGTGAAGGGAGGGGAATGGAGTAGGACGGAATGCAAGACGGCTCAAGCCGTCACATTCACAAAAAGATTCTGAAAATGAATGGAAAAATATAGAACAAAGATGAAGAAATCATAGAAAAGGATTGAAAGAATACATAAAAGAATGTAGCAGCCCACCCCTCCCTGAACGTTGTCGCACTTTTGACTTTAGCGTCGACATGAAATAGTATGTGATATTCGGACGATGAGTGGCAGGTTATGACTCATGTGTATGTTGCACTCGCCTTCGGATCGTGCAGCAAACTTCTCACTCATTATAACCTGCACTTATCGTCCTTGTATCACAATGTTATTTATTTAGCACAAATTATGCTATCATTATGTGGTATAGAAAATTTGGTGCTGTTGAGTCCCAAACGCTTAGTTGTAACCGAGCGAAGGCAGGCGAAAAATGCAATTTTTTAGGCTTAGTGACATGAAATATTGTTTATTATTATCACCACATCCTACATGTCGCTGTCCAGGGAATGAACACATTCGTTGTGCAGTTACCGTAGGGATGCTGCAATGCAGTGTGTACTGGAGCAAGAGAGAAAGCGACAGTGAGGGAGCATGAGCTAGTTCAGCCTCGGGCCGTTGGGGTACATTCAGGGATGGAACGAGCCCACGAATAAGGGTATGAAGAGGGGTATACCAGACAGGTTCGATTGTGTCCGCGTGTGCATGTTTTTAAAGGTACCCTAGGCTACCAGCATCGGTTCAAGACGAGCTCTTGACTCGCTCCGGGCAAAAGCTACCACGCGATAAGACACGACTTAAATCTACAATGCCTCATTCTATCCGCACTTGGCATCGTTTCATCCTCGGTATTCATTTCTTCTTCTGTACGTCGTTGAAATTTGTCCCATTTTCATTCACCTTGCACTCAGATATTCAGAGAGACATGATCGTTTTTATGTACTTATGCTGATCCGTTCTTAAGTTTTTCCTCCAGTGCTATGTTTATTTAGTAGCCATTATAGAAGGGAAACAATTTATTGAAATTTATTATATATACCAAATACGGGGCCTCGCGCCCGTCGCTGGAGTGATTTGTACTATTTAATTTTATTTTATTTGCTTTTCATTTCCGCACTGTTAGAAAAAAAATGAAATTTCATGGACAGTTGACTACTAATTTTCAAGGCAGTGACACTGAATGCGATTTAGGGGAATAAAAATCATGAAATTTCAGCGCTAAATAAAAATTTAATGGAATATTCCGCTGCGACGGAAGAAGTATTACATAACGCTGAATTTTCAACGGAACTGTCATCTGGTAAACACTTTCAAGAAATGTAGCGAAAATTTTAGCGAAAATTTTTTAACAGTGTATTAAGTGATCCGAATAGAAAATTTTCCAATTTTCAATGTATGCCATCTCATGTTACATGAATAAATACCCTGAATACAGGAGAAAGAATGGAAACCAGAGTGCAATTTCGAGGATAAATGGGCATGGCTCTCTGCTTTAATTTTCGCGCTTCCCCACCTTTCTCTCACGAGAAAGAAACGAAAATTTTACGGTTCGTACCAGCGTAACCACGATAACTTTTCATACTGAAAATTCACATTCGTGGAAGGTAAAAGGACAAAATGGTGCCTTTTACCACTTGAACTATTCTCATTCAACCAAAGAAATGCGGAGGCAAGCGCCGAGATGTAGATAAAGGCCTTCTAATTTCTGGATATCAGCCAAGAAACAGAAGCCAAGCAGAAAGTCGAAATATCTCGATGATGAGAATTGGAGCATTACGTATTGCAAATGATCCTGAAAATAGATTTAAGATTATTGAATGTCATTAATGCATGTTCAGGGCTTGTGCATTAATGCTAGAAGTACCCGTTAATGGTGGTGAGTCGTAACCATTGACCCAGCCTAAGAGGAATATCATTCATAATGTCAGCATGTTCAACCCATATTAGAGTTGATAGGGTCAGAATGTTATGGTCAATCGCAATATCGAATGGGTGACCAGTAGTTATGGGATATTCAAATTACAAATTCTATAATGCAATATTCAAAATTTCATATCAAGTTTCAATGTAACTTCTTATAGCGATCATTTTTTTCTTTTCCTCTCCTAAATTTCTGCTTATGAATGTTTAAATGATGTTCAACAGAATAAACGGTGGATCTCGCTCAGTACTAGGAAAATATTCACTCTGGTCATGGAAAATACAGTGCTTCTTTGGCAGTTATCATCAATAAACATCTCTCCAGGACTTTCTGTATACATATCGTTACTAGTGAATTAATTTCACAAGTCACAAGTATATCTAGCGGACAATATTTCAAAATTCTTCCCTCTCTTGGCTATTTTCTCTATTGAACGATTTTCGCCAGGAGAATTGAAAAATTCGGAACAATAATAATTACTATTCTTCCGGATTTTTCAATTCTCCTGGCGAAAATCATTAATAATATACTTATTATTATTGTTTTTATCAAATAAAAATGATGAAGTAAGCGGAAATAAACGAGCACTGACCGTACCACCGGAAAAATCGTTGGATATAGATTGTGCGACTGGCCGAGAACAGATGGAGACTGAGTAAAATAGACAAAAGGCTCACCCCGACAATGCGAAAAAGGGGATGGAATAGTTATATATGTATATTGTCCGACTCGAGTAATCTCGCTTCGATATCCGGCTGACATTTTTGCTCCAACGAGCTGTATCTTCTTCTGTTTCATATTTTCTGTCCCACGGGACACGAATGCTACGGATTCACGTTTTTCACTCCATTCATTCACGTTCACCGTTCATCATTCAATAACTGCGGATGCAAATAAATAATGAAATACATTGGTCGGTATCAGTTCTCAATTTTGTGAGTTACTCATGCATGATTAATGTGGATTCAATCACGTTGGATTATATCTGAATATTTTAGTATTTGATATGATTTTCCAATAGATCGAGTTATCCGGAACAATAAGTAGAGGAAGGCAGGATGAAAACCTCTCTACAGGGAGAGAAAAGTTAGATAAAAATTACCAAGAAAACACATACATCCATGCACACATACGTACGGACATACGGCAAAAGCGAATGTCTGAATTTCACACACCTTTTGTGTGTGAAATTAGTAGAAATTTTAGTGCCTGACAATTGTCTACAATAGGTGTGTGAAATTCAGACATTCGTCTTTATTGTGCACGGTCTAAAAATTGCATTTTCGGACTTTTTGGTTCATAATGGGTCAATATAATACAAAAAATTATTAAGCATGAAAAAATGGAAGAAATGATTTCTAGCCGCCCTTTTCTTCATCATTTTATCATTTTTCCTTCGTAATTGATATTGTTTTATGGGCAAATGCACGTGCTCCGGCTATAAGAAAACATCCCGCCGACATACCATTAATATTGCACTCATTTTTATGTGCCAGCATCCTGACTAGATGTCTCTCTTTGAAATATCCAAAATTTACGTCGTTCGCCTTTTTCCCAGTTTGCCTTTCACCAAGCAACGATGCATAAGATGCATATAGGTTCGTTTAACGTCAACGTGGATGCATCGTTGAAATATTTTTCCGAAGCAGTAACTCGTAGACCTTTTACGCCCCGGCCTCTGAGTTATATGCTAAGCCATCTCGCCCAGTCGAAACGTCGTGAAAAGCTGCGCACGTGAGATAACTATTTAGATAAAAAATACGTTTACTACACACTGAACGACGTAATAGTTACTTGTAAAGTTTGTGGAGTTGACCTTTGGGGTATTACAATCAATCGTATCTTCGTACAAGTGGAAGACCAAAGGTGAAACCTTTCATAGTACACGATTTATTAAAGAAAAAATATAAAATTGTCAACTCGTGCATTCATCAGGTTTCAGAGAGAAGGTCACGGGGTTGTTGGTGACACGAATTTCCACAGTCGATTGATTATTTTTACACCGTTTTCACAGTTCTGGACATACGTATGTCAAGGTTCATGGTTTTTTCTCCAGTTCAGTATGTGCTTTTAGCTCTGATCATGAATAAAATGAGGCATTTTTTTGTCTCGACGGAAAATGGCAATTTTTTTTAGCGATACTTTGAGAAAAGATTACTGGAGCATGGCTGGGATATTGATTCATCCATGACTCACTATTTCTGGAAGAATTCCTGTGGATTATATTGAAACCCGAGGGCACGGATTCTCCTGAAATATTTATCTTATGTGTGAAATCTGAAATTTCATTTCACATTGTTGAGGTTTTTCATTTCTCTTTTCGTACAGACTTTTCCACGCTGGCAAGTGCAATTAAAGTAGTTTTTTTCTATCTTTTATTCCGTACCACCGCGTGGGAAACAAAGGAAAATGATAAAATAATGAAGCACTCTTTGAAGCCTTCGTATTACAGAAGCAAATATATCCGGACTCTTTACCGTTTTCAGTTTTCAGGAGTAGCCTCTCATAACGAGGGGCCAACTTTTTCTCGAGTTCTGGATCCGGACCGGTACGACCCAATTTCGTTTCAATTGGCCCCCGACCCTTCGCCCGCTCGCGGCTTCACTCCGTCTTGCTTTTTTTCTTCTGCTTCTCTATCTGACTCAGTTTCTCTTGGTTTCCGTGTTCGTTAATTTCTTCACAGTTGAAAATAATCTTCGTCGTTGAGCAGCAAACTTTTCAAAAGAAAATCTATCTTATTACACAAAAGCAGTTGAGATTTGAAACTGAGTAATAGGGTTATTTCGGAGAATGAGCGGACGGGTTTGATTAACGTTTCATCGCTCATTGTTAATTAGTGGAAATTCATTTTCAAATTTCCATTGAATTGAACTGATAAGAAAATCAGAGTTATATTCAGGTAATGCAAGTACTCCGAGAAGTTTCCTCGGTTAAAATTCTCTGCAACAATTGTAATTGAACATGTCTTTCACATGTCAAGTCACAAGTCTTGACTTTCAGCCCTTGGGAGCAACTTTCCACCCTAGGACGGAAAGTACTCACTTTCCTCCCGCTCATCAAGGAGCAAAATACGACCTTTCCTTTCCAGGCGTGTTGAAATAGTATATTGTGCTCCTAGGGAGTAAAAGTATTTTCTGACGAATGTGACGTTATAACCCGAGCCGACGGCTCGAAAAAGAAAAAAAAAATTCAAAAATAGAATTAAAATTTAGAGAGAAAAAATTCCGATTCGCCCAGCCGGGATTCGAACCCGGGGCTCCCAGTTACGCGCCGGGCACTCTTACCGACTAAGCTACCGGGAACCATGGAAATTCTCACTCCAAATTCAACTCAGCACGCCGCCTAACCACCTTTAGGCATTAAATAAATTCAAAAATAGAATTAAAATTTAGAGAGAACCCGAAGGCTCGGGTTATAACGTCACATTCGTCAGAAAATACTTTTACTGCCGTGTGATCTCACGCCTCACAGCGCGCCTACTGATGGGTTACGAATTTGGAATTTCCTGAAATTTTCAGTGACATCTGAAATTTCATGATTTTTTCACTCTAAATCGAATTGAATGTCACTTTTCTGAAAATTACTGTCGTCTATCCATAACATTTTTCTCGACCTCAATTTTTCTCCAACGACGAAGCCTAATGTTACGGGAAGATGGGGAAAGTGAAACACTTGTCCCAGACTCAAGATCCAATATCTCTATTTATGAACGAAGATATCAAGGATGAGAGCGAATCGAAAACGGTCCACTTTGCTCCACTCTCCCCTACACTGAATAAATGTTATACTAACTGAATTTTTCAACTTCGCTGTTGAAAAATTGTGGCTGAAAGTTTCAGTCCAGTGTCAGAAAATTACTCTTGAAATTTCAATTGAACACGCTTGAAATTTTTAACAACAACCAAGTTAGATAAAATTTCTGTATATTTCTTTACTGACAAATCAGTTAATTTCTTGAATATTCAAGTAAATCTCGATTTTCAGGTCTTTTTGACACCGAAAAACTTCGAAAATTTTAAAAATTCTATTGAATTGTATAACAAAAACAATGGGGACTGTAAAATCGATTGAAAAATTCAGATGAATAAATTTTTGAATTTTCAATCAACTGAAAATTCAATCAATAGCTTTGTGAAATATTAATATTCTCCCTTCTCCATTTTGACCCTCGCATTTGACGTCTGTGATAAAAAATACTATTTGATATTCAGTCGTTACGCTTGGTTTTAAACTCGTGTGATTTGCCAAACTTTATACTCGTCTGAAACCACGCTTCACGACCTTATATCAAAATATACTTTTTGTCATTCCGGCCGTAAGGCAGCGTTTCACGGACGCTCCTCGCCCGTGAATCTCTGCCTGCGGCCGTCATGACAAAAAAATTTTTATGGCGAATATGATTGACCCCATATCCGCCAGAAAATTTTTTTTCGGCCTAATGACGAAATATACTATTTTGGCCGTATGACGAACAATATTTTTTGTCATGACGGCCGTAGGCAGAGATTCACGAGCGCGGAGCGTCCGTGAAACGCTGCCTTACGGCCGGAATGACAAAATATACTAATTGTTTTGCGCCGACCGTAATGATTGGTCGAGTTGAGTGTTGCTCCGGCGGACACCCGAGATTCTGCTGCGTTTAGCGCGGTTAGTACTCGAATGGGGACCGCTAGGGAACACCCTCACCCAAAAATTGCGAAAGGCAGACACGGTGTTGGTGGCCTAATGTGCCCCTCTAGTCAGTGTGACAGATAGGTACATTAGGACTCTGCACAATCGGCCGGCTGTACGACTGGGGTTTTCCATGGTTTCCCGTGCAGTCCTAGCCCGAATGAGGTACAGTTAAGAGTAAGATGGCTCACGGTAACGCAGATAAACAAGTTTATTCAGTTGTAACAAAAATATTCTTGAAATAAGTAAATAATTTCAAATAAAGATTTTTATTTCATTCAAAAGAACCTTTTTTCTGGGTGTTGAATATGCTATCTATCGGACAGGATAGGAACTCGCCTAAGTAGGTTGCGAACCCTGTCTCTCCCAAGGAGCTACTGTCGAGTGCCCAAAACGTGAACCCGTGCAAGTAGGTCCGCAATCTACCCCCCGCCCGCGACAGACTTCTCAATAGAGATTCTTGATTTTCTGTTAAATATTGATATCTTAAGGTTGTCATATTCATTTTCACTAATATATTTTTGGCGAACGGGGCAGGAACCCGTACTGTGTTTGAAATTTGCATATAAAAATTACCGCAAATGAGTACCTCTTTCATATTTCCCTGGCGTTAATACACAAGAATTGTAGGAAAGAAACAGATAAAAAAAAATAATGTCTTGAGAAATATGACTTCGGTAATGCTGATTGTGGACGAATATTTGGTAATTTTTTTCATATAATTCAATTAAAAAAACCGATTATTGAAAAACTCCGATCAATCGTAGTATCATTACGAGAATATGGGTTTTTTTAATTTTTCTAAATTTAGAGTCAATTAGTGAGCATCATTTCTTTCTACCTGTTATCAATGCATCATTTATTCAATCCTACTCTTCTAGCCCATCCATTAAAAAAAACATTAAGCTTTAATTTAGAATTGAAATTGAAAAGTTCGCATGGTTTTGTGTGAAATTTCAGTTATCAATTATTAACTTCTTGATGAACTTTTAAGTAATCCAGATTGAACTCAGAACAGTGACTGTGACAGCGGTTTCAATTATTCCTTCCAACTCCATTTGCGCATTCAAGAAAAAAACATCAACATCAGATAGCTTTGGCAGAATTTGATAATTATCTTCTAAGTGCTGTTGAAAAGTTCATTGCATTATGTACATTTAATTTGAATCAAATAAATGGATTTACTGAAATAGCTCGTAATTAAGTTCTGATGGAAACTCAATCTTAATTTTTATTTGCGTTTATCAATCACAAAACGGTATTTCCTCTATCCAACAAAGTGTTCATTAACTAGAGATAAAATCGGTTTAAACTGCGAAGAGAACGAATGCATTAACATTTTATAATTCTCTATTTAGATCAAACCAATATAATAGAGGATTTTCGTGGAATTAATTACTTATTCTATATAATTCAAGCATTCTCGTTCAATTTCCAACAAAATTATTCTTTGAATGAGACAAATTTCACGTATCGAATTTCATTTCATTTAAATGCGTCATTTTCCTGGGTGTAAGGGACTACTGGAACTAGGCTCCTCCTATTGGTTGTTCATTCATTATGACCCTTACATATTCTGACTTATCTCCGTTTTATATCTTAATTTCGTGTCCCAATTCCATATCCCTGTGAAATCAAGTCCACCCCTATATTCTGACCCACATCAACGGTTCATGTCGTAAATTCTTATCTCAAGTTCGTGTTCAATTTTCGACTCTCAATTTTGGGTCTCAATCTCTCATCAGCAGGAGTCGATTTGGAATTTTATAATCCAGAGAAATATGGAGAAGTTGGACAAAGAAGAAGTACGACTTTCAAACTTGTTTTCGATTTAGCTTCACTTCTAACGCAATATTCAATTCTGCAAACAGAACGATAGCGCCTGGAGCGTGACCCACACAGCAACTCAACTGAGGAACCGATTAGAATGTTGCATGCAACATTGGCGAGAAACTTTTGCAATCTGATTGATTACACAGGTCCGTTTCCGTTCGGGTTACGTTCAAAGGGCTAACGCTCTGTAAAATGAGGTAGAACGAAACTAGGTGGATGGAAAAAACGTTGGAACATAGATTGAGAGGTTTTTACGCCCAAACACCACAGTTACTGTTGGTCTCTAGTTCGGGTCAAAGCAAAAATATGCTCTTTACTCCAGGGACCGAAGTCACTGTCGAACGTCCTTCAGTGTGCTAACGCCTTCTGCTGATTTTGATTTGTTGAAAATAGCACTGGATGGATACTAGGCTGATTCCAATAAAATTTCAGAAAAGAAAGTTATTTGCCAATTTATTAATCCAATTCGATTTAACGAGTCTTTCTAACATTTCATTACATCCTCTCTATTAGGTGCGTACGTCGCCTGCTCGTAGGTCAGTTATGATGACAAGATGTTCTCAAGTTACAATGGGTATGCTCTGTTTTTGCTATTTCCTTTTTACTCTCTTCTTCTATACACAGTCCAATTTTAATTTAACGAATTTTATATTATTTAACGAAATGGATTTGAATAGAATATTTTAATAATTAGGCTTCTACAGCCATGCAAGCTGTTTTAAAGATTAGAAATTTTATTTTATGATATTAGTTATTTCAGGCTTACGTTTGAAATGAAATTTGGATCAAACTCACTTTGAAAAAATGAGATTAACAGGAGTAACTAATTATTTCTCTAAGGTACCAGTGGAAGTAAAGCTGCTAGGCTTGTGCACTTCCTTTTAGAGTCCTTTAGAGATATAGTCGTGTCTAGAGTGGATTTTTCCCTGAGCATTAGCATTGTTTTCTAATTTTAGTCGTTGTAGCAACTTTTTGTATCCATATACCAAACGGTCGATTTTAGAATCGCAAAATACCTTGGACTTTCAATAGAAATGTCACTTATCGAAAAAATTTCGAAAATGACCGCGAAAATTCATACGAAAATTCCTAACAGCATAGTACATGCTACGAATTATTAACCTCAACAATTAACTGACCCCTCGAAAATATAAAATTACACTACCCCCTGGAACGCAACCTCGAAATCGACACAACTCTCCGAAAATCCGTTATTAGCTTATGTGAATACTCGACCAACCGCACTAGAAAGTTCTGGTCTCAAAATAAAGCTAACCACGCTGGATTAAACCAGTGAGAGAATCCCAGCGTCTCCTGCACGCAGCAATTCTCCATTCAATTCTAATTTGAATGGTACACGCAGAAGAGCCTCTTGCTTCAGTTAATCGCTTACGAATGCTCCTTAGCCCCCGGACAAAACATATACAATAATCTCAGTCCACATTGACGTGCACAGAGACTATAAAACAGACACAAGCTACCTTACACAAACATCTACATATCATCCTCTAATACATGCTTATATATTAGATTGCGCAATGCAATGCAACCGAGTGTGGGAATTTTCCGCCATCACATTTACAGTACAAACGATAACGCAGACTGTGGAATTCGTGCGAGTAAAATTTGTTACCTCGTGCGGAAAACTCATCGGATTCCCAGTCCGTCCAGCAATAACGCAGCCCCGGACGTTCATTATTCCTTGCCTCCGTCTACGCTACGCCATTTTTTCCACCATCTTTCGTTATCTCTTCTTGGCGTGGTGCGATATATCCTAGGACTTTTCTCTGAGATTCATACGAGCGGTCCCCTTCGGTTGAAAGAATCCGCGTCAGTTTGACTCTGAATTTTCGACCAGTCTCAATTCTCTTGTTTTCTCTGGAATATTATTCTTATGCTGAGAGGCGTTTACCCTAGGCGACCGCTAGGGTGTGACTATTAATCACGCATGGACATACACTGGTAAAAAATAGTGAAATTTGATGCAGTTTTCTGTAGTAAAATGCAGGGGAGCGATATTGAAGTCGACTTAGGGGGGATAAATAATCAAATTTAAAAGTGCAATGGAAATTTAATGCATTTTCAAATTTTTGACCAGTTGCAAGAGGAAAATTCTTCAACTTACTCAATTGTTTAATCAAAATATGAATATTCAGTACTGAATTACCCACAATGTTCAATAAATTGAAAATGCAAACATATATTGACCTGGATTTTCCTAAGTCCTAGTAATTTTCGTGGAGTAATTGAATAGAAAGTACAGTTTTCATCCCATTTTTTCTACGAAAACAGGTAAATTCTGAAATCGGAAACTCAAAATTGAATAGCACTTGTTTTGATTCTAAGAATTGATTTGAAAAATTAAGACAATAAAATATTACGTGATTATTGAAATTCCAGTTTTTCAAGTGCCGCGAGTACGGGTCACCCAAACAGGTCACTCCTTGCGAGTCACATGGATCACAACTCGACACCCAAAACAAAGTATTGGTTCAAGTCGACGTCACCTTGATTCTAGTCGATTTTCAGCTTGATTCAAGCTGAGTGACTTGGACTACGCCAATCCGGATTCCAGGTTTGATATGAGACGAAAAGTGGTTTATTTCAAGAAGAAACGTATCAAGTCGACATCGTTTTGAATCAAGCTGAAATATCGGCTTGAATCAAAGCAAAAAACGGAGTGATTCATGCAAAACTCCTGCCTGTTCCAGGTAGTTGATAGCGACTTGATTCAAGTTGATTTTTCGGTGTGAGTCAAACCGATTTTTCAAATTGAATCAAACCGAAAAAGCGGCTTGAATCAAATCGAAAAATCTACTTGAATCAAGCAGAAAAACCGACTTGAATCAAGGCGAAAAATCAGCTTGAATCAAACCGAAAAATCGCCTTGAATCACACCGAGAAATCGACTTGAATTAAGCCGAAATATTGACTTGAATCAAGCCACAAAATTGACTTGAATCAAACCGAAAAACCGACGTGAATTAAGGTGGAAAATCGACTTGAATCAGACCGATATTTCCATTTACATCTGTCCCAGTCCGACTTGATTCATACCGATTTTCTGGTTTGATTCAGGACGACTTTTGTTGGAATAAATCTAGTACCAAAAAGTTCCAGATTTCAGTACCACAGAATACTGAGATCCAGAGATTGTCAATGGAAACGGGAATTTTGTTTTCTCTGTGTTTACCGCTCAAATTGAGACGTATTATTTCTGAATGAAAATTCACAGTTTTAGTAAGTCGAAACGATCACCCATAGTTATCGATTCTAATCCTCCCTCTACGCATGACGTGACCGCTTTAATGTGGTAGAGTCTCGCGCAAATGCTAAATTGTCACACGCGCGAAAGCTCACACTAGTAATGTATATGCATTTGCGTGGCTGACCATACGTACACCATTTCTACTGTGCCAGATATTCTGTTGCTCTAGTCCCCCTTCTACCGCCCCGCTGCTCCCAATTTCCCCCCATTGCGCAAAATTAATGACCGGGATATATTCGATTTGTCGCACATTGCGTATACAGATTTCCGTCTAATTAACTTGGACTCCGATGGCTCAATTCCTTAAGGGGGGAGGGGACTCGAATTGATATAACATTTCAATTGAAATTGTAAACGTGGGAATACTTTTAAGGGCGCATTATGATTTCCATCCGGGACGTACAAGTTTTTCTCTTTTTCTGAGCAATGTTGTAATAGGCTTGATGTTTTAAATGCATGTGGATAATCTGGACGAGAAAGACGCAATGCAATTGTCTTTCGAAGAGACGAGTGGACGAAAAATGGCATGTTTTGGAAAATTGATGAAGAACTTGGTTATTATTAACTTCCCGACCCGAAGGGAGGAAGTTATTGTAATGACCCCGAAAATCGTTTCATGACCTTTGGAACCACTTCTGACCCTTTTCAGGTACATGTCTGTATGTGTGGATGTGTGTATGTGTGTGCGTACGTCTGTGACAAAAATTTTGTGCCACGATTCCTCCTGAACAAACGATGCGATTTGACTTTTTTTTTTTAATCGCTGTATTTTCATGTGACTTGAACCTGATTATTAAGTTTTCGCTCAGATCCAGTAGCTCTCATTGAATTAAATATTCTACAATTTTTTAAAGGATAGAAAATGAAAAGTCCTTAAAAGGTAAATTCTTTACTGAACCCAAAAAAATCCTTATTTTGAGTTTTGAAAGACCTTAAATTGAGATTTTCACATCTTAAATTGAGACTTTCGAAAGTTTTGAACTTTTAGAACTGAATTTAAAAATTTCAAAAGTCTCAAGTTACAATTTGTTTTTTTTGTGTGAATAAGTAGAGAATTGGCCAAACACCGAAAATTCCACCCTGACAGAATAACGAATATTCTCGCATCCGTAATTTACAACAACTCCCGATAATCTCCTGAACACCGCAAACCCCGATTCATCCCTCGAAATCCATTTTCCTTTGTATTCAACACACAAAACAACACCAAATATGAGTAACACGAAAAAACACTGGAAAATGATGGGAAAAAGGGGTTAGAGTTGGACAAAAAAAATAGGCGAGGGTTGAGCAAGTGGTTTTGAGTGGAATTGTATTGCGGGGAGATAGAGAGGAGAAAGGTGTGGTGAAGAAAGAAAACTGGCTGGCGTGTATGAAGCGGCCCGGGCGGTAGTGGTGTACTCGAGAAAAATTGAACGTACGTTTTCTGAACGATCGCACACCGGAAACCATTCGTTAATGTCCAGCCCTTGACAATGGAACGAGAGATCGCAAACGGAACGACCTCGAAACGATAAATAAATATTTATCCCATTTTAGGTGACTATAGGGTAACAGTGAACGGTTGTGGTTCGTGTAGATGCATACGATGGCGGTTTATTTTTTTTCCCCTTCAATGTTTTTTTTTCTCTCTCACTGTCCCACATTTTCACCAGTGACGCGAGAACGTGTGCAGCCATGCAGATTTTAGTGACAAGGTAAAAAAAGAGAGGTTGTGGAGGGTGGTG
>NW_021680381.1:865655-873321 GCF_001412515.2 Diachasma alloeum | reverse complement strand
GGGGGTGGGCGAGAAAGAGGGAAAAGTGCATTGTGTACGTGATGTGAAGTGATACCGGTGACGCAATGGATCATGTGAGAGAAGAAATACGATCGATTCGTTATTTGCGTGTAAATTGGATTGCCTTGGCACTTTCGGAAAACGACTCAAGGTTAGTGTTCGGAGATATATATCTTGTCGTGTCAAGTAGTCGTCGAGTTTCGTCGGTTTAGTAATTTGATCCGATAAGTCTGCAACAAATGGCGAAAAATACGGGGAAACGAATTATTACTTTTTGTTCGGTGAGAATAACGAGAGTTTTGAGAAGCTTTATTCTCCTCGTGCTGAGAAGGTTTTTTTTATAAATCTGACGAAACTGACATATCTTTTTTTTTAATTTTTTTTTCCACGTTTCATTTTTTATTACTGTTACGGTTTTATAGGCGCCTCATTTCGTCAGCGTGTTATGCCTTTCCTACTCTCCTCTTCCTGGTCTTTCCTCTCCCCCTTATTGCCGTTTTTTTTGAGACTGAAATTTAGAGAAAATATAAAAACATTCTTAGTAATGCGAGATGTTAGGCTCCTACAGAACTTCAAACGCATCGAAAATAAAAATGTAAACAATAATTGTCAAAAATCTGAATAATCTAGGAAACAAAACATGAGGCTCAGACATCTGTTGTAATAGTTAAAATACCTGCATGTAGGTAATCGTAGAGGAAAAAAGTGAATTAGCTTTAGAAAAAAGTTTCTAAATTTTAGAAACCGTGGTTTCTAACCTTCAGGTTTGTAAAATCGAGAAACTTTTTTCCAAGTTTTAGAAAAAAATCGTTTAAAATTAATTATCAAAATTGGGATTAATTTTAAACCATAATATACTTAATTTTAGAAGAAATATTTTCTAAAATCTGGAGAAGTTTTTTAATTTTTGGAGAAGGAATTTTGCAAAAAGGGGGGTAGCGATACCGGGGCGGAGGGTTGTAAAGAGGGGGATTTTGCAAAGAGGAGTATTTTATGAAAGGCTGGGTTATCGTTGGGGTTTTTCAAAAATATCTCCGAAACTAAGGGAAATAGCGAATTTTTACGAAAATTTAGGGGAGAAGAGGGAGGAGAGTAAATGTCTCCCTAAATTTTCCCCTAAATTTTTGTAAAAATTCGCTGTCTCCCTTAGTTTTGGAGATATTTTTTAAACCATCATTGACTTAATTTTTTTGGTTGTGAATTCTCAATTCACAACCCCCCCCCCCTCTCCCTTTTTGCAAAGTCCTCCCTCCTCACATCTGAAATTCCCGATATTTGGGCAACCCTCCCTATGTATGGGGCACTTACGCCCTTTAAATACCTCAGCTACAATTTTTTAGTTCAATCTGAAAATGTTCTAAAATAAAGAAAATTCATCATTGGGTTTAGAAAATATTGGTCCTTAAAAACGATCCCCAAATTGGTTAGTTTTTATAATCCCACCAAGGATGAAACTTAAGAACAAGAGTTTCTAAAGCTAATCCACTTTTTTTCTCTGTGATCAACCCTTGTAAATGATGTAAATCACCGTTCATACCAAATTCACGATGATCATTAAACCTCATTTAGTCGTCTCTTACGCATTAAAAACGAAATCAGTAAATAAATAAATACAACCAATCACAAAATTCAAAAATTCTCCTCAACTGTCATTAATAGTATATTAGAGTACAAGAGTACAAATTTGGTTTTCGATGAATGTGAAGTTTACAGGCCAAGCCGAATGTGAGATCTGTACTCACCTTCGTTGAAAACGAAGTTTATATGCCCGAGTGATCTATAATATTCTATGCCACACCGTGCAGAAGTCGAGTTTGAAGCACGTTGTGCGAAGTGCAGAACCCTCAGTCCTATCTATATATTGTAAACAGTGTCTGAAGCCCATGTTGTGTTCACCCGCGAAACCCTTCTGATTATTTTATCGGTGTCTCCCATTTCAACCTGATAACTGTTTGGCGCTGCTCGATTTGGTGGTATTGAATGCCCGAAATCGTTTCGTGATTAACGAATCAGTAGTTTTTCTTCGCGCACCATGTTTTTTACTAAATTTGTCTATGAATTTCGACTCATTAATAAATTGTATTTCACACGAAATGATTCATGACGAAAAAAAAATCTGCCAATTCTCAATTTTTATCCGTGATAAATTATTCCAATTCCATCCGCATAATGAAAAAGAAAATCCGCAGCGTTAATAAATTTTCCATGACAAATTTACGGAAGTTAGACAAACATATATTAAAACGTTAATTACGAAGTCGTGGGAAATAGGTAACAGAGGGTATGGAAACATCTGGTGCGCTTGTGGCGTATAACAGAGCGAGTCGGCCCAAGAATCTACGTGAAATAGATAGAATTGACAATGCATACAGACAGATAGGTGTATGAGCGTATATCGTTGACTGTGAGGAGTTGGGGAATGGGAGATTGGGGTAAATTCACCTGAATCGTCGGGGCGGAAGTGACGACGGGAAATGGCGAGCTTGCGTAACGTGATCGCCCGCGCTACGATTTCGTCGTATGCCGTTACAACGTACACTATTACATCTCATACCGTGTTTCGAAATTCGGTGCAGGGACGCAGCTGTCGCGACTCGATTGCGCCTCAGTAAACTCAATCGAATGCAATTTCCATCACACATTATGTCACAGATTTTCTATTATGTCTTAATAATAATATTGTATTCAAATTTAATACAACGCGGAGGGGAAAATGGGTATTGTTGGGCTCAACGCATGTCAATATTTTCGTCATCATCGTTGATTGTTCGTATATTTACGATACACGGAGGGAAAAGTTGGATTAAAATTGCCTAGAAAATCGTGGCAAATTTTCATGTACGAAAGGTAATCCTGGAATGAAATTTAATTCAATACAAAATACCCATTTGTAGAAGATACTTACGATTCGTCCGGTAAATAAAAATACATCTATGGATGCAAAAATTATCCTTCTGTACAGTAAAATTTCCCACACCGCTAGGGTATTTTTTTTCTTCCATCCATCTGAAGGTCATGAAGATAAAAGTCGGAAATACATAGAGGAGGGTTGGGTAAAACGGACCGCAGGGCAAAACGGACCCGTAGGGCAAAACGGACCACTGCCAGAAGATTGATAATTTAATTCAAAATCATTTGTGGTTTGAGGTGATTAGCAAATTTGATCAAATTGCGGTTCAACGACACTTCTTGTCTATAAAACCCCTGTGACGGTTACGATCCAAGAAACTCACTTTTAATTCAACACATTCAGGGTTCCTGATGTGAAGGAAAGAAAAACAAACAAAAATTACTAATTTTTTGTCAGTGATCCGTTTTGCCCTAAGGGTCCGTTTTTGAATTTTGATAACTCTGAAGGGGACTGGAATATTGATAATAATTTAAAAATGAAATTTTTATCGAAAAAAAATGGAAATTTTTGAAAAATCATAACTCCCGCAATTGTCAATATTTTTCAAAAAACATTTTTTTCAAAATGTTTGTCTGATGCCCAACTTCCTAAAAAAAATCGAGCAGAAAATCCCAGATATCAATTTTTTTTGGGTTTCGGATTTCACGCGGATCTGCTCATATTACAATTATTTTTCAGTTAAAGATTAAAATTAATAGCAAATTGACAACAATCATTTCCAAAATGAATCGACCATCGAATGTCATTACCCATCATCGATAATCCAAATGTATCCTTGAAAGGCGGCAATTAGGGCACCATGAGGGGGTGTTGTGGGAGGTTGGATGGCTTTCAGAAGTGGTATGAACCCTGCAAACGTCAGCGGCCATTCGAACGTTCCCTTGGCCCTAACCCATACGTATACAGACAAGCACTCGCATCACCGGTCGCTTCGAGTTATCTGTGTTTCCCACGTTACAAACCGGCAGGCCTCTTCCCACACCACTCCCCCCCCTCCCGCCTTCAGATCCTGTGTTACTCTATGGCCACGTGCGCCAGCTGCACTGCAGAATTCCGATAGCACGTACGTGAAATCGTCGTTTACGTTCTGGCCCCCAAAGCTCCTATATCTCCTGAATCCTCCACCTCCCTTTCCTTTTCTGTCTCACCCGATGATCCACGAATCGATGGATTTACCGATAACCGTACACTCCCAGCTGCATATTTGGTGTATGAACCTCGTATATAATCCGAGAAAACTGGAAACTATATTCTCCAGGAATAATTGTAGAAAGATTGGTGTCAATTAGTGGCATCTCAGTTACCACTTTATTAAAGTGTTTCGTCTGTGGATCTTCGGGGGAGGGGGGATGAAATGGAAGGGGAGTCCCATTGTTACTGACACTGTTAAAAATTTTCGTCTGAATTTTCCGTGCCAAATTCCGGAAATTTTTATCGTGTTCACGTTCCACTGGAACAGTGATGCCGCGAGACGAGACGAGGCGAGAAACTGCATATCTTCTCGTCTCGTCTCGTTGTCAGGAAACCATTCTCTTGTCTCGTTTCGTATCGGAATACAGAAGCAATTTCTTCTCCCGTCTCGTCGAGAATTGAGAGATTCTCTCATCTCGTCTCGTCTCGTCTCGCCTTGCATTATCTCTTCTCTATAATCCAACTTGCATGGAAAAAAATACACTGAGGGACAGAGAGGGGGAGGCTCTCTCAACTCTAGTCGCGCCTCTCGTTTCTCTCGTTCTCAACCGGCTTTTCTCGTCTCGTCTCGTCATGTCTCTCGTCTCGTTCGTCTCGTCTCGTCTCGTTTCTCTCGCGTCTTGCGGCATCACTACACTGAAATTTCAGGAAATTTTGTCATTGGAAAATCAAATATTCCATTAATTTTCATTTTAAATGATCTGGAAATCGATAAAATACTTAATTTTTCAGTTTAATTATTCTGTGAAAATTCAGAAAAATCAGGAAAATTCCGAGAAAAACGGAAAATTCATATCATTTTCTTTCTGAATATTCATGTTCCACTGAAAATTCAATCAAGTCGTAAAATTTCCATCTCATTGCCACTGAAAACTCATGAATTTCCGTGAATTCTACTTTAAACTTGAAATTTCATATACATTTTTGCCTAAATTCGATTCAATGTCCCTCTCATGAGATTTACTGTAATATCTTCCATAAAATTTCAAAAAATTGCTAACAGTGCGGTGGCAGACACCGAAAGCGATGAGAAAACTCATAATTGTTAAATTCCGTGCGCAAAAGTATCAAAATAATTTTTGCAGTAACTGTTGCTGAAATCCATCAGTATCCATGGTCGACGCTCTCATCGTCCGCTAGACTTTTTACAAGTCAATATATTAATTTCTCCTGTTTCGTCAAATAAAATCTAGTATAAAAGCAATCGTAAAAAAAAATCCACTTTATCATAATAAAAATGGCTACGATGTGTGTCTTTTCTTGGCAATTAATAGTAAAAATTCGTGAAAGAATAAACCATTTTTAACATTCTTGAAATTCATTTTTTCTTGCCTGCATTTTATACTGTTTAGTTAATTAAAAATTGCAATGTCATATCGTAAAAAAAAGTCACATCGCAAAAATTCTTTTAAAATAAATCAAATTTTTCAGTTGTTCCGGTATTGTCCTCCATTACTATATTTACATGGTAATTTTTAATTTTATATCCTCTCCATGTGCTATCCCACCTGAAAATATGAATAACCTCCACTGAAAAAATGAAACGAGCTCTCGAGCTAGTCTCTTCAGCCAATCGCAAGATCGCTCAAATATAATCGAATTAATTAACAGCTCCATCGAGAAGTTTCTGTATCACCGTTAACCCCATCAATCCATCCCATGTCCTAGATATCCACCTGCTGATACCAAAGTCCGAGTTGTGAATCAACCCATTTTCTCGCATTACAGATTAAACAGTTATCCATTGAAATTGCCGCCCAACTTCCCCTTAAACCCTGAACTCAACAACGTATCAAGCTTTTGATAAAGCTGTGTACAACAAAGATCCGAATGAACCCGTCCACCAATTTCGCGGAGTCATATTCTAGATGTAAATGCCAGTTACGATACAAAGAGCCTGCTTATATTTTCTTTTTCGTTTACCGTCTTTACGTATCGCTTCACTTTTGTACTGCTCAGCGCATTTGATCCTCGAGGGATGCATCGACAAATGGCAGTAAAATTGGATGAGACGGAGGAGAAACCCCGCCTCGCGAATTCCTCCAGTAGCAGTACCATTTTATCCACAATGGTGAATGAAGAAAAAAAAAGTAGGCATTTTCGATCTCCCAGGGGATAGACTGTATTGATGCCGGACCGATTTTCTATGCGAGTATTCAACCACCATCCGAGTTTTCCCATTCTTTTGTCTCTATTTTTATTTTTCATTCTCTCTGACGGCACTGAAGAGCTATAGCAAAATGAATGAAAAAAGTGAGTAGAAACTATTGGATAACCATGAGAGACGCGGATCATAAGCCGCGTAAGAAATATGAAGCAGGAAAAAATAAACCAAGAAAAACACAGCTCATATCACCGGGGTCGTCACTGGGGCTGTCAAAAGGCCATCAGGATCAGCCAGATGTCGCTCGTAATCGTATTACAGCTCTGGTAATAGGCGCAGGAAAGCTCCAAGGGGCGCACTGGGTGGACGCCCATCGGAGGTTCGATCAAGGGGAAATGAAACCTCACATTCAACCAGGGTGCGACGAAAGTGAACAGACGATCGATGTCTTAGTGGCCATCATCGTGCTCGTCTTGGCTCAAGTTTCCCGCCTCCAGGCGATTTCTTACCACGTAATCAAATTTTCCGAGCGGATAAAACTTTGAGAATGGCACGTCGAAACGATGCGGTCGGAGGATTTAACGACTGCAGTGTACCCTGCAGTAAGTTTGATGGAGATGATAAGTGGTATGATGATGCAGGACATCTGCTCTTGCATATAGATTGATTGAGTCATACGAGTGTGTAATTCACCGCACGTCATACCCCATCCCAAAACTTGTCACAATCATCCAGACACCGTGATCTCGATTCGCCAGCTCAAATCCCCACGAGTATATCTCCCGGAAACTTTATTTTTCAATTAATGGACACCAGAGACATTCGAATTAGTCAACCTACCATCATGTTGGTTCGTTAACACCTCCCCAAAAAGGGAGGGAAACGACTAGTACTTTGAACGTAACACAGTGAGTGAAAATCGCTGGTGTATGGTGTTCGTTAATTCCGACAATTTTCCGAAATTTACCCAGCCCGGACCAGTGGTTAAGGTCCACAGTTGGTTTACTCCCTTGATGTCCCATTGGGACTTCAAGTCCGAAACGTGAACGAGTAAATTTCCTAAACGACTCGTCTCTCTCGAATTTCCACACATCTGCGTCTGCCAAGTCTTTTGATAACATACTTTCCCGTTCGACGGTTTTCCTGCCTCTCCCCCCCATCCCTCCTCCGCACTACGAGATAGACCATCTACTTTCAGGTCACAGAGCTTCCTAGTTTCAGACCGAGATAACAGTCAGGTACCCCTCAGGTACTATTTTCTATTTTCCGTACATAAGCGCATCATAAATTCGGCTCAACGAGACCGACATTCCTCTGTGCCTTTCCAGAGGGGTCATCTCCCCCTTCTCTTCATCTCCTTCCTCTCTTTCCGTTGAGTTGCTCACCTTCTGATCCACCCAACCCAAGGCACATCATGACCATCCTCGGCAGCCAGTTGTTTTATGCTCAACGCGGTATGG
>NW_021680381.1:829615-865443 GCF_001412515.2 Diachasma alloeum | reverse complement strand
CCTCTCCCCCCCCCCCGCTGCCTGTTTGTTGCCCACATGCGCCTCACCTATTTCCCTCCATACACAGTTGGAAAAAGAGAGACAACTTCCACCATCACCAACAGCCAAATGCCACTGCACAAAATTGTATGAGTATTTTGCACATGCATACTGACTGTTGTGTACCAGGTGAACCACGATATAACATCCTTCTGTTTCGCGTTTCATGCTTATGGTGAAGGTAGCTCAACGAGTCTGGGTAATTCAGTGCGGTAAACTCAAGCAGACGGTATACAATATGCAGACGTGGCGAGAACGAAAAGCCTCCAAAGAGGTTAAAACTAAGAAAGAGAGCAGTTGGGTGATGAACCATTCAAATAATTGCATCCCCAGATGGAGTTCAACCCATTGTTTACTCAGAATGAATTGAGATAAGGGGGGAGATACGTAAATGATAGCTTTCCAATTTAGAAAGTGCTTGGAGATGCATTATGATTTACATTTTATTAAAGGATTCGTACACTGGGGTGGATGCATATATTTTTAATGTTTATGATGGTTTTGATTCAGAGAAACAGTTTAGACTGTTTGAAACATCTCTTGCGGTGGATATGAAATATTTAAATTACCCAGGGATTTATCATGCTTACGGTACGGTTTAATATGGAAGAAAAGCTACTCGTCTACCAACCTAACCATGATAACTGAAATTTACTCGGGTTAGTTGTATTTTTGAAGCCACAATGCTGCCTCGGCTGTCGGGCAGTCAGATTAATTAGTCATTATAATTTTGTTGGTTTCCCGGTATGGAACAATTGTATTCTGTTATCAGTCGGTTTTTATAGGTTTGGGCGGTGAGATAGGTTATGGAATAATTTTTGGGGGGAAAAATGAAGGTGTCACTGAGGGAGATGGTGGGGACAATTATTCATGCTGACGGGAATTGCTAACGTAAATTCCAGAAATTCTTCGATCCCTCGGTGTCGAGACTGGTATGACGAATAATGTGAGGGACAATGTTGGTGAGAATTAATTGCTCCTTGAAAAGCGTAACTCCAACCTTTAGCCATCTATGTGTCCGATATTTTCTCACACTTTTCCCCTTCTCACGTTGGTGATGGTGTCATCTTATTACATCGTTATGCCGCTAAAAGGGGAATATGCTCTACTTATTTGAACCGTGGTAGACTTTAATCACTCTTTTATATGCGACTACGAGCGGCTTGGTCGGTTTAATTAAAAAGCGAGAAATAATAATGGTCTGATGATTTTTATCTGGCGTTTTCAATTATACGGACTCTCATTCCATCGGTCTCATTATCTCTTAACGAAATACAATTAACGGTTTGTGTTATCTTCTCATGAATTTTTCATACTGTCTTCTGAATGCTTGTTTTTTCGGATTGGAAGAGGAATTTTTCGAGAATACTAGGTGGATTGTTGAGGAGAGGTTCGTTTGTCGATTTCGCTCGATTTTATTTTATTATGCACGAATTATTGGAATACCGGGTAATAAGGGAAAATTGTGAGAACTATTCTGTAAACTATGAGGGTTCTAAATTTGGTCGACAGCGTGAGAATTCTCAATTCACAACTCTCCCTCCTCTCCCTCTTTGCAAAATCTGAATGTGTACTGAATTCTTGGTGTACACCCCCCTCCCCCCATGTATGAGGCTCTCCAAGGGGACCTCATCGACAATGTACATCGAGAATTTAGGAACAAATCAATTTGCATCAAACCGAAAAATCGGTCTGAATCAAACCGAAGTCGGTCTGATTCAAGTCGATTTTTCGACTTGATTCAGACCTATATTCTGGTTTGCATCTGTCCGAGTCCGACTTGATTCATGCCATCAATTCGACATGAAACAAGTCGATTCCCGGCATGATTCAGTCCGACTTTTTTTTGGGTGACCATAGTAATGTTTACTATGGAACATAGTAATATTTAATATATTCCCTAGTGGAAAAACATTAGGTGGAGGTGTAACATGCCTGATCAGAATTTCGGATGGAACTTGATCAGTTTTTGATCGAGACCTGAACAGAATATCCACTTGGATTGCGGAGCTTATTGTGCCCCATAGTAACCATTACTATGGCTCCATGGTAGCCATTACCATGTTGGTAGTAATACTTACAAAACTTTGGTAACGTTTATTATGTGTGCATTCCAACATAGTAATCTTTACTATTTTATTTTCTCCGTGCAGTCAACAGTAATTTAACAAAACGACGCGTTGCGGCGTTTCCCTCAGGAGGTGACCAATCCAGGATTAAGGTTAGATATTCCATTCCCATTTATATTGTAATCAGCATCCCCAAAGTGTCTTAATCAACTGAATATAACTCCCTACAAATTGATCATCAAACGATCGAAACATCAACCAGTCAGTGGCATTTGATAGACAACAGAACGATCGGCTGTAAATTCATCAATTTACGTCACGTACCTGAGAGTGAGGAATTGTGCTTGGTGACTTAGTGTGCAATATACGCATCAAAGTGCCCAAACAATGTTCGTGTGGTTGAAACTACCTCTTGCACTACCTATGCTATATCTAGATGTGCTGGTGGAATATGGTCCTTACGCCTATCACGTGACGATATGTCCCCATTAAAATTCATAAGGACGGCTTGACTTCTTCCTCATTCCCATTTCACTGCCCGTCGACATGTGCAGAAGGGAGGATGCGCATCATATATTTATGAATGTACTTGCAGGAGGTACATTTACACCACCTTGAAAGTTCCTCTCCTTCGCACCTTGCTGTTTGTTTCGTTACTGTGAAAATGCTGACATTCTGGAGGATATTTTCGTTCAAGTTATTACGCTGATGTTGGTGGAACTTTTTGCTCCGGATGAAACTCAAAATTCAATAGCGAAAAAAGTGCAGGTCGCGCTGACGATAAAACAAATGGCGTCAGTGTGATGAATAATTTCCTATTTGTCTATACGGGCGCTTCGGTGTGCTCACATGAGACATGACAGCAGAATCTAGTGAATAGATCGAAGTTTTAAACGAGGCTGATGTTAGCTTTGGAATAAGAACGCTGTCACGTTTTTTTTTGCGGATAAAGAATTGGTGTTATGCATATTCAACATTTCGGTGGCACGAATATGTCCTTTTTAAGATTGACTTTACCTTTCCGATTCCTCATTTCTTTCTTTCGATCAGGGAAAGAGTTTGAAGAAAATCTTAGAGGAGGACTGGCGTTACATGTCTGATCAAGACCGGATCCGTCAACTTGATCAAGACCTGACCGGAATTTCCACTCGGGCAGTTAAGTCTGGCCATTGGGATCAATCTGCTCGATTCATACATGCTCGACTTGAAATGTTATATTATAATTATTAAATGCCATCGAAAAAGCAACCGATCAATTCCGGCCGAGTTCCACCAGTTTATATTTTTTTCCTGTAAACTGAGGCAATTACTCCATGTTTTGCTTATTGGAACTTTTTAATGATCCTCTTCATGCTATTCCCCCCCCNGCTCTTCATGCTATTCCCCCCCCCCTCTTTTCGCTCCCTTTCATGCTGACATGCTTCGTCGATCCACTAATAAGGTCATTCGAATTCAAGTGGTCCTTTGAATTAATATGAATCACATGCGGATTCCCTCGTAGCGTTTAAGTGCCTGATAAATCATCGCTATCGTAGATGTCTTTCGCTAGTAAATTTTCCGTCATGTATATATATACAACATAAACACTTAGCTTGAAAATCATATAGGAAGGATCCTCTGCTCCAATACCAACCGCGTCATCCACTTGAAATTTAATTTAAACTTTTCAAACTAGATGTAGCTATCTGACATGGATCGGTTTTGTATATGTAATCATGGAGAATCAATTCAATTCAGTGGCTTGAAAATATTGAAGAAATATTTTTTTGCGCGTTAGAAGAACACAAGTGCACTTAGAATCAGCTTAATTGTGGGTTTCAGGGATTCTTGGGGGGAATTACATTGCCATTATGCGGTAACCGTATTTATTCCTCTTGTTCCAATTTTTCAAGAGCATTACCCCGCTGGAAACAATCAATTCTCTCGTACGAGGAGGGTTGGAACGTAGCGCCAATCTTCCTCGGGAAAAGACTTTTCAAGCGTTTTCATAAATCTTTCTCTCCGTGTCAGGGGGCAATATTATTGTCTGCAACAAAGCAATGACACTAGAGTATAAATAATATGTCCGTTCATACCTCGGGTTTAATTTCATTCTTCAAGTGGACTTGAATCGAATTTATTCATTATGGAAGTGGAATTATAGAACAAGTTGTGGGATTATTTTTGAGGTGGGAAGAACCGGAGAGATTTTGTAATTAGATTTTGCAATTAAACCACGAGTGGGATCTCGCTTAAATTACTCAGGTGCTTCGTATATTCATGTTTTATAAGTTTTCGGGTGGTAGTTGCTGAACTTCCAGCCCATGTGGTTCGTCAGAGATGGTAAATGGTCAGTTCAATATGCCTGATTGATACACCGGGTTAATGAATATGTGTCGTTACATGTACGACAAAATTTTAACGAAAATTGCGTTTATTATCAAATGGTAAATGTAAAAATATTGAAGTTATGAATATTTTTTCAGTGACTTTAAGTATACATTTTTTATGAAAATTTTTTGAATGTAATTTCACATAATATGAACGTTCGATGCCGTGAAAATGAATCTTTGTTTTTCAATTATTTTCTGTCAATTTCTTTGTTTGAAAACCTTAATCGGATTCAATGAGTGCTATTTGTACATTACTGATGAATGATTTATAAATTGAGTTTTTAATACTCCGTTGCGACGGAACATTGAGTGATCGTTGAAATTTCGATGTCAGCTTTAATCTCATTATGAAAATTCAACATTGCATTCAATTGATTTCATGATGAATTGCAGATTGAGAATGATAGATGCTGAATTTTTAATTTTGCTTAAGCCGTTTTGATTTCAACAAATCAGAGGCATTGTTCGCCGTCACGTGGCACTTGCACATCATTTTTATTTGACAATCCTTTTTGTGTTAGTTTTCTCTGTAAATTTACATGGATTTTACAATAATTTCTTTCGTAATGGCCAAATTAGTGTTTATGTAGATGGAGAATATCAACTGATAGATATTATTGTAGATTATTTTCTCGTTTCTTATTTCAGGCTAGGAATGTGTTTTAAAACTTACGCTCATTTTCGTAAAGATCGATCATGAAAATTCCCACTCGCCGTGTCCGTTTATTCAATATCATCTGTTAGTGTTCGCTCTGACGCTCATTCGAAATTTTTCAAGTTCGACTTTTTTTAAGTCGACTTTTTTTCCTCGTCTTTTTTTTATAAAGGATTTCTTTCTGCCAACAGTTCGAATTGTTCTAGGAATATTTCTGATGGTAACGACAAAAATCCAATTTTTGTGAAAGATATTGAATTAAATTTCCTTCTATCAAGTTGGCTAATTTCCTTCAGGTAAATCTGTTCCACTCCCTCAAATATTCATACGTGGAATAATAGTTTTTCGGCAGAGCTAATTTTTTCTCTGTGTGTATAACACTCCACTAATGGCCTATTTTCGTCAATCAGCCTTCCGTTGTGTTCGTGTTTGATGCTTCATTCTTAGTCTGAGAATCCTTCAGCCATACCCATCCACCGCGATTTCCTATTTTCTTTTCCCTCCCTAATTTATCCCTCCACGTTGTATCATCCCTTCTCGCCTTTATTTTTTTCCTCACGTTTATTCAATATTTTCATTTCTCACGTTCATTTCAGTATCCATTTTTGTTTCCGGGAATACACTTCAATCTCGCGTACAATTTCATTGAATCCTACACTGATAGAACGGATTAGTTATTGTTCACGAATGGATTTTGGTTGGAGGTTAGGGTCTATTCGGTCTCACCAAATGTTCATTCGTTAATAGTTAACGAATGTATATTTGAGGAGCCTTGTTTTACTTGACCTTCGCCATTCAAGTGAACCATTCGTTAACTATTAACGAATATTCATTTGGTCATATTCAACTCTGCCATTCGTTAATAGTTAACGAATCTCGTTTGGAATAAATGAATCATTCTATTAGTGTACGCGTAAATCACGGCGATATATGAAAATTCAATTTTAAATCCGGTGGATATAAAAAATGCAGAACAAATTTTCAGTCGTTTGGTTCTACTGTGGTGAAAATTCCAGTGGTTTCATTACATTCGGGGATATCCATTTTTCGAAGTTATTTGAGGAAAAAAAATAGAGGGGAAGAGAGGTTGACTGATGCAATGAGAGCCACTTGTAATCATCCTCAGAAATCCGCTCGTAGATATTTAATTGCATTCACATGCAATCGATAGAACGAACCATTTGGAATCTGCATTCCAGGAGGATCGGATATTGAAATCTCAGCGAGTTCTCCGAATAGTTTCTAGGTGGGTGTCATTCGTAACTGTTCTGATAATTATAATAATTAACTTACTTTTTGGGATGAGAATTTTTAGAATGGTTTTCTCACTCGTTGAAAATGTTCAACTGTAGAGCTGAAAATAATGAATAAATAATCAATTCATTTTATGCATGTCAGTCGTTTCATAAATTAATCAATGGAAACTGGAAATGTCAGTTTGATTATTCTAGGGAAATTAACAGCTATTAGGGAAATTAAGGTGAATTTACATTTCATTATATTTGGTGGTATTTACATTACATTTTTATATATTACATTCGTGCACTCTGAATCAATTGAAAATTAAATCATGTGATTCTGATGCTCGCCTTTGGCTCGTATTATAGAGTCACATTCGCAAAGCTTTCATCGTAATGCTTTTATTGCCTGATGACATAATGTACTATTGCGAAAAGTATCTTCTAAAGGAGATTCCTCCCTCTCTCCCTCCCTTGTCTCCGGCTCATCAAGGTGAAAAATACCAACTTTCAGTACAGGAATGTGAAATAAGAGTATTCTCAGGGAACTATTGAATTTCAAAAATTTTGCTCATAAAAATCTTTATTTATGCTTACAGAGAAGTTTGCCATGACGCCTGGACCCAACTCCGGTTGTCACCACTGTTCGGCTGCATTTGCCCGGCCAATCAAATGAAAAAACGATGCGATAAAATATTTTCAATGATTAATCATAATCCTTGCGTCGGTAAGTCATCCAACACTCGTTGCTGGTCCTCAATTTTTTTTGTCTTTAGAATGGATTCTTGCACGGAGAAAAAATTCATAACAAAATTAATGTGTCAGAACGCATAAGCGAAGCGCAATCCACACCCCTGGAAAAATTATCCTACAGCACCAGAAATTCCATTTTGCTGCTCTAAGAAAATTACCCTGCAACCGCGTAATTTTTCTGCTAATTCCATGAAATCTCTATCATTGCACAGTGTTCTTTCTCGTTCTGCAGTGACATTTCTGGAGCTGCACCGTCATTTTCTCAAGGTCGTAAATTAAGCCTCGTTTAACCCTAGTCTGGTCACCATACACTGCGACTTTGGTCACCTCCGCGGGGATTCCCCGCCTTATTATTTAGGCTTCAGCGTTACCAAATTCACTCTACACTGCCCGAGCGCGTTTAGCGATTTTCCGGCAACGTCGCGTAACGGCCAATTTCATTTAACATGAGAAACAATAATTTATCCACTGGAAATAATTTGTTTCTGTTAGAAACTCTGAAAATTATGACGTTTTATAACTAATATCATTTTTTAGATCCTCCAACTGTTTAGTTGAGACACTCCAATATTCATTAAATTAATTTTAATTATTAAAGGGAGTTTATTTAATTTAATTAATAATTTTGTTTTAATTTAATCAGGTGACCAATCTAGAGTTGAAGTGCTGACACATGAATTTTTATAAAAAATTTCTCCTCTGTGTGGAATCACCTGGTGATATCACGACGAATGATTATTATGAGTACATTTGGATAATGTTAGCATCTCGTCACGATATTTGATGTTGTAACGTTATTTTGTTTTTAGAAATTGTTTCAATGTCAGTTCGTCGATTTTCAGATCTTATGTGTTATTGGAATTTTTTAATCATATCAGTACAGTATAAAGCATCTTCGATCCTGAAACATTGAAAAGTCTGCACGCGAATCGGAATGGGGCCAAAAATTCCAGATAATTATATCAATTAGAAATTTTCATATGATCAAAGCGTCATTTTAACATTTAATTATTGAAATTGATATTAATGAACCATTTTCATTAAATGTAATTATTTCGTTCAAACATAAAATAGTTGCAGAAAGTAATCGTCGATGGCGTGGTAATTGGATTTCAGTTTCAGTTGAATTCACTCCAGTATCGCTGGAAATATAATGTTCACTCATTATCCAACTTATGAAATTCATGCATAATACTTTTCCGAGTGAATTCTACATAGAAAATAATATTCCTAAATCATGAATACAATTTTAAAAATTTCTGATTGAATATTCCAATAAAAGCTTTTCAAAATTGGAACTTGTAATAAATTCTTTCTTTCAAAAATACGCATTTCTTTGTAATTGTGTCAGATTGTCATAAAATACTCAAATCAAAGCAAATAATTATAAATTGAGGTCTCCACCGTTCTTGAGTGAAGAATATACAATATTGATAATTATGAAAAAAAATTTTACCCGTTTAATATTTGCCACAATTCTTTGCATCAAACTTTCATCCAAATACTGGTAGTATCAGAATCAATATTATTCCATTAGATATTCCCCGCAAGGAAGCAATCCCTTTGATAACGAACAATAATTACCACTCGTGCTGATAGGTACAGATTTACACATTCAGGATCAAAGATGCTACTAATTGCATTTCATCATTAGGAATTGCTGTTTGCATTGATCCAACTTAATTGGCCGTAAGTAATGCGAGCTCCTGCAACTGCGACGTTCATCGCCTGTGTGAGCCACATTTTTTTGCTCCGTAAAATTTCCCATTCATTCAGTTTTTCACAATATTGAACTTCAACCTCCATTTACCCAATTGAATGTGTCTAAACGTTCGTATCATAGACTGTAAGAGTCGACTTCATGTGCCTTCACAAAAAAAGAATCATCCTGAACCAAGTCGAAGAATCGGTTTGAATCAAGTAAGAGTGAATCATGCCGGGAAAATCAAATTATTTCATGTTGCGACCGTAGGTGTGAATCAAATGCCAGTCGAGAGACGCACTTTTTTATATATCCCTTCATATATCAAAAGTCGTCCAATGGCTCTTAAGGCCGAGCCGAGACTTTCAAATTTCACCACGGTCTCCCCTTAAAGAAAATCCTTGAAAATGGAGAAGAAACAAAAAATTCTACTTCATCGTTCACCAGTTATCGAGGATCAAAGATAACGTTACCCTTAATCTCTTGATTTTCCCCCAAGCATTGTATGATATTTTCCACTAGAGTTCTGGTAAAAACCAATACGCCACACGATCGCTAAAATTCATGAGTTATATTGAACCGATTTTTCTCTCCATTCATCAAACAATTCTCACCATTTACATCCAGAAAATTAATTTCTCATAATGCGGACAGCTTCAAAAATTTCATTCGAATTTAAATTTATAACAAAAATAAATTCGACTCAATTCTTTTTCCCTCCTTTCTTTCATCATGTACTCATTTTTTTGTTCACCCCAAGTGCGAGGCACAGCTGTAGAGTATGAATATGAATGAGAGCCCCGTGGCAACCTCGACGGGATAATTTTTTTTTTCCAAAAGAATTCACTTCCATCCGAAAATGATACTGGTGAATACCAGAATCGATGAAAGAAATAGAGGGAAAATAATTTTCAAAATTCTAAATGTCTTAAATGAATTAATTATTTATTATCTCACTAGCAATTATGTCATCATTCATTACTCCATCGAAAAACATTTCATTACTTCAACTCCAAATAAACAAACATGAAATAATCATTGACTGTTAATCTATCAATTGATATCATGCGAAGCATCCTATTATGACAGATGCAGTGAGATTGTTCCATTGCATTGCAACGTCAGCTTTAACTTTATTTACAGATGTGAATGTAATTTATCGTTTCATTAACCAACTCCATCAAAATGTTACTTTTTACATCGTTCGTGAGACTGCGGACGCAAAATTGTCGCATCGTATAGCTCCCGGGTATCTCACGATATCCGAGTTGAAATATCCCCTGCTCCTTTTCTCCCGTCGACCTATCTCGTGTCACATCGAGTATGTTTACACCATTTCCCACGTGGTTATAAGCTCGAATAAGCATCGGGGGATGGATACCAAAATGCACTCGCAGAATGCCTTTCACAATGTCACGCGTGCACGAAATCACTGGCATCTACCCTTGTACAATAAACAAACTGACGCACACTGAGAATTCTGGTATTTTGGGTTTGTATTATTTCTCTATCACAATCATGATTATTTAACGATAAAAGCTCATTTGAAAATGACAGCACTGCTATGTGAAATTCCTGTGATATTTCATTCAGCGGAAAAACGCTGTTTCATTGGTATCTATTACATGAAGAATGTATCGTTCCAACGACGTAACGCGTATGCCCCGATGCTCCAACATACCATGGATTCTTGTCACTTTGGCACGCATCACCGCGTGAAAGCAAGTAGTAACGATAAAGCAAATGTTTGACGACAAAGGCATATCTGTTGAATTTTATACATTTTAGTTTTTAATTTTCGATTTTGGATGTCTCTTAAACGTATGATCAACAGTGCAAACGAGACAAACACCGCATGCTTTGTACAGTTGCATGTTGACATCTGTCTGGCGTTGATTATCTTCAAACTCTTGTTTTTGTTTGGAAGTCGTTGAATTATCCGTATGTGTACGTAGAATGTATCCATGCATGTGTATTTCTACTCTTGTCTATTTGACTCTCTACCTGTTCTTCTATTTTCGTTCGAAACAATCTTGTATTCATCACACGACTCATTCACATTCACTTGCAAATCATTTCATCATCCGGTCCTGATCCAATATAACAATCCTTCATCGCTCCGCTTGTCAATCAATTTTCCAACTATATTCAAAGTGCACTGAAACTCGAATAGTAAAAATTACACTTGTACGGATTGTACTTCACGCGGAAATGAAAAAGTCATTGCCCACGAGAATTCACAATTTCGCTCACACTGTAAACAAAATAACTCAAGATGCCGTGGTACAGGGTAACCCCTGAGGTCTTGAGAATCCAAGCGGGTATGAGTGCCATCACGATGCTTGATGCTATTCAAATTCGTTCGTCTTATTCACTCCTGAAAATCCGATATAAAGTTTTGAAGATGCGACGACTCAGAATGAAGTTTCGTGACACTTTATGGCACTCAACGGCGGAGGGAGAGGGGCCTCGAGTGAGGGTTTCGGAAAAGGATGTGTACGTGTCTCGTCAAAAAATATTCATTTCCATTGCGACACGTGTAGATCAGCATGAATCGCGTTACATTTATTCATATTTTCCGTCATTTTTATTTGTACATACTCATCTTGGCTCGTTCTTTTTACTTCTTACTTGCCCATGAAAAATTTTCTTTCCGGGACAAATTTCAAAGTAATTTCTGTCAGTATTCACGTAGAGTAAACGAGGTCGGGGCTCGCGGGAGCACCAACTGAGTCGTTCACTATGAAAATTCAATTTAAAAGCCCTCCTCTCTCCACCCTTGCGTCCTCCAGGACAATTTTCTTTTTGTTCAAACATGGGTACTCATTTCTGAAAAGGAGCCTGTCCATAATTCCTGGATGTAATGAACCTTTCCTCTCCTCACAGTCTCGCTGACCAATCAGAAAAAAGACCCATCTGTTCATCTCTCATGATTAGTATCACCCTCATCATCAAACTTCATCACATGAAATGATCATGATCAAAAATCGTGCACACAAAGTATCAAAACCGCACATTTTCCACTCACTCCGTACGCCTGCGTCTCTGCTTCTGTGTTTCAGACTTTCTGCCTTCCTCCGCGTCCGTAGACCTATCGGGAACGGACTCGGCCCTATATCCATTCGACCCCCAGCAGGAGAACTTCCAAGAGATCTGGTTGCCCCCGACCAGTATGTACCCCTATTTTCTATTCCCCGCGACATCGCGCACCTATAGCTACGATATCGATGATAGCGATCGTCATCACAATCACTATGGTGTACCAGAATTACCAGGTAGCACTGGTACTGGTAGATACGGTATAAAACCGAATCCACTAACCCCACCGGATTCAGATCAATCAAAGCCACCAATAGACACCAGCAATCATCAAATAAGAAGGTTGGATGGATCCAGTGGAGGAACTAGACAATTAGGGCTAGATAACAAGGGCATTAATTCATCTCCGTCCGCTTCTTCTTCTTTATCTTCTTCTTCTTCTTCCCTGTCGAATAAGCCCAAGCATGATATGCAGCCAGAGCACAAACGCGAGCATGATAATAATAATCAGCACAACAACAATATGCACCAACATCATCGCGAAAGACATCACCATGATTATCATCCCGATTCACCTGCACAACCTGCACCATCCACAATAGTGAAAAATTATGATCCTGCACAATCAGCACCACCGCTCCAACCTGGCACCAACGTATTTGCACCGAGACCTACCTACAAGCACGGTGCTATTGTTATCAATCGTTATGATGATACTGATGAATTCGGTCATCGTATTGGTATGCCAGTCGATCGTCTCTTCGATCTTCGCGAAGCCTTTGATGGATTTGTTGATCAAGGTTCGTAACGATTTTTATGTCCGGTATTTCACAATAACGTTGATGCTTTTTGTTATCATTCAACATGATACAGCCGCGATGATCGAACTGTCCATGGTACCTCGATAATCGAGATTGATTAGAGTGCTTCGTCGTCTCCATTTTTCATATTTCTTGGTTTGTTTGTTTGTTTTTCCCCTTGGGAGATGACGTTTGAACAACTGATAAAACGAAGGTACATTTACTGCAGCAATACTCTTATCTGTCTTGATTGTCCAGGTGTCCCTTGCAATACTCGTACAGAAAATAGTCTCCACTTCATCTGCTCTCTTTTCAAACGTCGATTCAATCGTGCACGAAAGATTGAGTGTCTTCATGGTGGAAAAGGAACCCCGGGTTTAGAACAATGTGTTAAGACACTCATCCTCCCTCTCCCCCCTGATTCTTTGGTGTCGTAAAAGAGCGAGTATATACCAAATGGACACCGATGACTCTCACCCCAGTGAGACTCCACCATTGTTCCTTTTCATAATCGTCGGGTGAAATGACAATGGGGAGATTATACCCTTCAACTTCCACCTTCATCTATCCTTCGTATTTTCTTTGAAAATATTTCTTCGAGTTTGCTCTCGCCGAAGAGCTCTCAGGACTAGAATAGATGGAGTGGTGGTGGTGTAGCGGAAGGAGGGAGGCTGGTGAGAGTCGTCGGTCATTCGCTGGAGCAATTTGGAGTATTCCAATTGCACATCCTTTAGTAACTATCGCGATACACTGAGCCCGCGTTTACAGTGAAAATCATCTCTCATCCCGACAACTCGACGAGTTTCGAGATCATCGAGTCACAGTTGGAGAATCCATTGATCGACGCCAATCATCAGGATCTCCATGCTTTGAAGCAACTTGCACTGCCTGGCTTCCGGCATCATCCACATCATCGTAGAAATCTTACTGATGAGCATGATGGTAAGTTCACGTTATTCATGATCATAATTAATTTTCGTCAGAAGTTTTAAAGGATTTGTATGGAACCTATTTCGTTTTTAAAACACGCCAGAATGTCCATCAGGTGAGTAGAAATTCAGGTGAAAGGACCTGATCAGTTTGAGAAACGAATCGTTTTTCTCCGCATTCCTGATTCGCTTGATATCCAGAAAGCTGGTCAGACATGGAGAAGGGAAAATCAGATTAGGGATCGGTTTTGACCAGAGCCGGATTCAGTTATTAGTCGAGTCGGATTTTCGGAGTCGAGTCGGAGTTCGGATTTTCATGTACTCAGAAGGACCAGATCAAGAATAGAAGCTGTTGTGATTTAAGATGAATTCGATTATTAGTAGAAGTTGATACTTGTAGTTGAATCAAAACTGGAATTCTATTTTCGATCCGAAACCAAGAGACAATCACATATGACAGATCAGCTCCGAACTTGAGCCTCATTCGAATTTCTACTCAAACAGGTGCAGTTCTGGATCGACCACCATGTCAAATAACTCCAATATGCCAACCATAATTATTCAGCCCTCGAACTCTCTAAAATCCGAAGTAACTTAGCTGCATGTTGACAGGGATGCACACCTAAAAGACTTCCTCTCTATCTATCTCTCCATCTCTGTCTTTCGATCGATCACCGCTGATATCCCCGATTTTCGATCACGACTAGACTCGATTAAGGATGATACCCAAGCTGTCGCCTCTGCTCGCAGCACTAGGGCATGATAGAATCGATTTATTTTTCGCTCGAAATGCACTTTCGGGACGCCTGGTAATGATGCCAAGGTATACGATAGATCGTTACCCCTTTCAAGTCTCACCCATTCTACAACATCACACACCACTGAGGTGAGGAGAAATCGATTCTCATCGTTAGTTATGGTCTTCCTTTCCACAAGTGCATATAAAGCCCTTTTTCCCTTTTTCTTTTTGCTCACGTGAGTGATCTTGATTGTGTTGTTCTCTTTTTTTTCTACCGCCACTGGAAATCTGCAAATCTTCGGTTTCCACGATTACTTCTCGACCATGTGACCCCGAGATTTTACAACTTGTTTTATTACCCAAAGAAAATGGCTACATAATGCTCTCCATTATCGTCGACACGCGGTGTACTCTCAGGAATGAGAAAAGGGGTTGACGTCGTCCGTCGAAATGAGAAGAGAAACAAAAGTCGAAAGAAGGCAAAAATCGATAACCTCAACAGCCTGAGAGGCCGCTTCGCGATATTCATCTCGTTTCCCTCCGCTCTCACAAACTCCGCAATATGATTTATCACACCGGCAGAAGGATAGTTTAATTTAATTTCACCCGGCTTCCAGCGTGGACCCACTCTCATTTCCACGTTTCCCACCGTCGGTCGTATATCTAGAATCCGGTCGCGATTTCACAACTACCCTTAACCACTATGACGCAGTACTTCTGTCCAAATCACGCTAAAACTTGAGAAATTTCATTTCAAAATATAGCGCAAAGGTTCACGATAACATCATAACACGATCGTACCCCGTTCAATTTATCAGGTGAAATCTTCCCTCCGGGTAAATTATCTGATGCTACAACTTTTAGCCACCTGCAACCCACAAACTTGTCCTGAAAACTATCATGAGTGAGCATTGCACGTAGAACCCTTTCATCTCCTCTCCGAATTTGTTCATCTTTATAAATAAGTTTGTTAGCCGTGGATAGAGGCTAACATCGATCCAACCAGCTTGCAGGACACGTTTTCCAATTAGTTGAATCCGATGCAATCCACCATTCTTTTTCTCATTTGCAACGAGTATCCAGAAAGATTCACGTGCGCAAGCTGCAATCCCTTCTCCCCCTTCACCCATCGCAAAACGTCTCCGGAATAACCAGTGTCTCCGCATTAACCCCTCCGGTGTGTCTCTATTTTTCCTGGTAGCTAACCAACAAAACGTTTTGTCACGAACCCAGAGAGAGATATCCTTATTACACTTCTTCTTTGTTGAATTCCCTGAGCGACGTCCTCGCTCCTTCTCTTGCCTTCGCTCTTGTTACCTGGATCCTTTCTGCCTTATCATCTTGCTCTGGCGCTGGGTTATTAAGCTCCCGCGTGTAACACCACTTGTTTTCCAAGAGGTTAATTGTTCTTTAATGAATACCGTGGATATTATGTGAAGCACAATGGTAACCAAGAATGCGATATGAAAGACTGGGGGAAGGGATGAGTGAGCTGACGTAATCGTTGGCGATAGCGTCCTGGAGAAGAATTATGAGGATGAATATTGTTTCGAGCGACAATGAAAGCCAAGATTGTGATCATTGTGTACCGCTGTCCGACGGAGGTGAGTGCAAGAGTCACTAGAATTGTGCCATTAATCAAAGTGTTTACGCATCGAAAAGGAAGGGGAAGGGGTGCTCGACGATAAACAACAGTTGGACGATGTAAATTGAAAGGGAAAATAATCAGGAGATGTATACGGGAATTTTTTGTCCTGCGTCGCGTTAACATGAGTCCGTGAATCGTACTCGCGCGGAAGTTCTTTCCGGGAGTAGTGGTTTTGGAGGGGTTGAGGAAAAGGGGAGATGGTATAAGTGGAGAAAATTCGATTTGCCATTACTGGATTTTCCGTGCAAGCTCGTTCCAGTAAATAGTTTCACCTAAGCCCTATCGTATAACGAGGAAGCAGGAATTCTTCTCTGACCGTTTCGACATAGTTTTCTTCTGCAATGGCTGGGTGGAGGGGAGTTCGATTTACCTAGTGGAGACCCGTCGACTGAAGTAAATTATTGGGTTTTTTGGGTTTCAATCTGTGGGTGATTTTTTTTTGGGAAATTTGAAATTGTATACGACAAAATTAAGACTGGCAATAGGATCATCTCTATGTATTGTTTAAAAAATTGGAATTCTGTGGACAGTCTACAATATGGAAAGTTTTTGCCTAATTGGTGCATGAAATCCTACAATTTTTTCATCAATTGACTTCACTATTGAAATTTCAGAAAATCTCATTATTGGAAGATCAACTATTCCATTGATTTGCTAATGATTCGATCAGAAAAAATGAAACCTGTAAATTTCCAGCTTATTGTAGAAAATTTTACGGAACTGTCACGGAATTTTTCTAGAGCGTTCTGTAATTTTTATCTGAATATTATAAAAATTGCACTCGGCTTTGGTGATGAAAATTTGGTGCTCGAAATTAAGACTTCAAAATTAAGAGTCAGAAGTGAAAGGTCAAAACAAGGGTCATGAGGGGTATAATGAGGGTCAGAATGAGAGTCACAAGGTTCAGATTAAGTCACAAGCGTCAGAATAAGGATCATGGGGGTCATATGGGGGTTGCGGGCAGGGGGCGTAGCCTCCTAGTATGAGATATAATTCAACTTGATCGGAATTTGTGTAACAAGTTGAATAATGATTGAGTTCGATTTGAATAGAGAATACCATTAGATTCATTTGAGTACTTCGCAGGGAGGCATTGATTTAAGAAAGTCGGATAAATTGAGCGTTTGAAGTGTCCACTCCGACCGCCGGCTGAAGAGTGAGCGTTTTATTTTCAACGTGTTGCTGCGACACGTCCTTAGGGCTGTTTCTAGGTACAAGGCCTTCGCGGGGAGTTTTCAACTGTTGACAGAAGAATAAAATAATGAGATACAATTTCACTTTGCGGTTGAACCCGGAAAATACTCAGATATTACAATGTGTATGGTATAGTTGAATTGACTGTTACAGACTCATGGAGTTTGTCATAATAAATCACTTCAGGTGATATTCTCAAATTGCTGATAAATGGATTATAGGGGAGGGTGGGGCAAAACGGCCCCCTTTCAATTGTCAATAACTTGTGAATGACATTGTGAAAATTCCCAGTTTCAACTTCATTTTGAAGATAATTTTTCATTCTTCAAAACGAGCTCCAACTCATCCCAATCGGATTATTGAATCGGAAAATATTGACGATTGAAGGGGGGCCGTTTTGCCCCATCCTCCCCTAAATTGAATTTAATACTCGACCATCAACGTTGCTATTTCAAGGTTCTTGTAAGAGGAAATTCTGTAAGCTGAAGTTTCTATCAAAAAGATGTGAATAATAAATAGGAATCTTCTTTTAATCTTCCACAGACCACCTTCTTTAGGAAATACGATTTCCTATCGGATATTTCCGAATTCCCCATAAGATCGACCTATAGAAAATCATATGAGATGGTCACATTGCCATTTATCATATGTATGGTATTATTAGAAGGATATTTCTGCAATCCGATAATACTTCTCCCTTCCACAGGCATTCTCGTAGAAAAACTTTTCCTTGGATCAGGAAATATTTTCTGAATAAGTTGTCTCAGTTTTTTCTGCAAATTCGCCATAAAAAAAATTACTGGAAATTAGATAGATTTTGCAAAAGTATTGCACTGATTTCAAATCCAAAGCATAAACCGATCCATGGAAATGATTCTTTTTAATCAATTCCGTTTGTATCCTGATAATTGTTCCACTCGTTATATCGAATGTACGTAGCACGTCGTTCAACTGTATCTCTGAACTACTCGAGACTTTTCTCCCTTGTATACCGTTGTCTTCCATCATTTTCATGGTGAAATAGCTCACTTATAAAGTCACAGTCGCTCCTGGGGGTTCGGTGGAAGTTGCCGCTAGGTGATTCAGTCGGAGACTAACTCGAGGCATCTCTGCGCCTGGCAGCCTTTTGCCACGATCAACTCTGCCTTAATACAACTGATATACAAATTTCACATTTTGACTCAAGGATATCCTCGAAGACAAACTTGAAATGTAATTCTTAGTGAAACGTTTAACAATGAATCTCCTTAGGCAGTTCTGCACTGTTACCAGTTCTATTCAATTCTGTTGTCTGAACATTTTCTGCAATTGCATAATTGCTGTTTGCTCTCCCTATCTTGAAGATCTTTATCTCTCGTCAGTGGTGGCTGTAGACAGCATTGACCCTTGATGTCTGATGGCGCTATGATTAGGGTCATTACCCTCTCCCAATTCACTCCGGAGGGTTGCTGGCGGCAACAGGGTAAGGCCAGAGAATCAGGCTCGTTTGTCTTAATAAACCGCGTCGAATCCAACCTCTCTCGTCGCAGACTTACGACTAGTCATTCCCGAGAGGAGGACTATCCCATTGGGTTTCGCGGTTCGGTACTCATTTTTCTCACCCCAACTCGATAGTGCCCAGACGTGTTTGATACCTGAGAGGAGGTAAAAGTCACTTCAATATTCACCCGGTTCGAATCTATCGATTTAATGCACTCCGGTGGCAGGAAGAATCATCCATTAGGTTGAACAGATTATCGACACTTCGAACGTATGCGAAAAGGATGATTAGAGAGGATATTTCATCGAGTTGGCATCATTTATCATTCTATGATAAAGATTTATACGATTTTTCGAGTGAAGTAGTAACAATCGTCGAGAAAAAACTTTCTGGTTTCCAGAGACAAAATACTGGATTCGAGTGAAATTTCTCTGAGAATCATAGTACTTAAATCAAGGCACTTTGGTTCTGAAATCTAGTACTTTGAGTTCTTAAGAGAAGACTCCTATGAGTTTTAATCATCACAGGTTATGGAAATGAGGATCTCCATTTCCATAACCAGAAAAAACTCCTTGGCTATTGTCTGTTACACTATTAAAAATTTTTAGCAGAAATTTCCGGGCCACTTTTCGGAAACTTTTATCACATTTTAGTTCGTGACGAAAATTCAGAATTTCAGAGAAAAATCAATGGGAACTGCAAATTTCAGTTCAATTATTGCTTGCAAATTTGTAGAAATTAGACAACTCTGGTAAATATGCATTTGAATTCTCAATTAATTGAAAATTCGGTAAATACCCACTCCACCAACCTCTCAAAAACAACTGAACTACATGGAGAGAAATTTTTGATAAAAATTATCCTACCGTTTTATAAAAGTGTGTCATGAGTCATCGTTTCCTCCCCTTGATTTCAAAAATATTTTCGAAATAATGTTACAAGTTCTAGCTTCTCGCTGCTAAATTCAAGCCAATGCATGACCCCTCCATGAATTATTAAATTCTCCACCAGATCCCAGTGGTACGGGTATTGACACCGAGAGGATCATCCACCAGCCCATGAAACTGGTGCTGACGACCACGTGTCACAATGCTTTCGAGCTCTGCAGGTAAAAACTATCACAATGGCTTTTCACCACCGTTGAGATTCAAATTTCCAATTGACAAATTGAATTGTTTTTTTTTTTCATCACCACCAGAAACGACACCGAATGCAGTGGTTTATTTCAACCCGTGCTGAATCACTGCGACTTGGCCAGCTGTGCACGTAACGAGTGCATGAACGCCCTTCAGCACTTCTACAAGAAGGCCAACGACAGACACTCCATGGAGATTGCTTTTTGCCTGTGCAAGTGAGTAATAGTTCTCATTCATTGAAGAGTTGAGGAGGAGCTTGGTGGTGCTTGTGAGTGTGTGGGATACTTTGATACAAGTCGAGAAAGTTAGGTAAAAAGGAGGTGGAGAGCGCGGAACGAGGAGGAATGGTTTATTGTTGGACAATTTCGAGTGGGTTACGTTACTGTGACGTTGAGACAAACGAATGGGCGAGTGCTTCGTTGGTTTACACGTACCCAATTAACGAGCCAATTTCCCTTCTTGATACTTTGAGGGAATTAGAAAGCGATTATTTGGGGTGAGAACATTTAATTACAACTTCAGCCGACCAATTTGTCCGGTTTCATTGGTCAAATTTAATGGTTTTTCATCTTGCTATTCATTATGGAGTTTTGGGTTGATGTTATACTGATACGCCTGAGGCATTCAATGGAGTTACTTTGACAATGAACGAGTTACCGCGTTGATAATAGCTATATTCTCCATTGTTCCCATTTTTCCTTAGTTATTGTTATATATCCTCAACGGATTTAACGTATTATTCGTGGGTTCCTGTGAGATACAGACCCTCTCGTGCAAGTCACACTTGCGTTAGGCATACAAGGGATTCCCGGAAGAATTCAACTTGAGGTTCATTTGATAAAATATTTTGTACCTTCGTTATGGTTCGATTCACTGTGAACAATGTCTATCTTGGGAGTTGAAGTTGAGGTAATTTTACACTTGTTAGTGATTCCATGGAGAGGTAGTTGGATGATATGTTAATTAGTTTCTGTAACATTACACTGAGAAAAAAAGAACGAAGAATTACCAGGAAACGGCAGTGACAGATTACACGGTTCGACAAAATTTGACCTCGAAAACGAAACCGACTTCATCTTGTAGATATTTTAATGCGAATTTTAAATGTCTGTTGATTTTAATATTGAGATACCAAAATGTCTTATTATTTTGGTATCTCAATATTATTATCGACCATTTTATTATCTTTTCTAACACTACTTTCTTGGGAGGGGTGCGAAAATGTAAAAGGCCGAGAGGTCATACATATTGGATGAAAAAAACAATTCAATGTTGATGTAATTGGGAGTTGCTGAGACAGAAACGTGAATATTTTGAAGAATAGAATCGACAAAGTGGTCCCTTTTCATGCGGACGTCCACATATCATTCTTGATTCGAGTATAAAATATACTTTTTTAATAAACTTTAAAATATACTTTTTTAATTTTCACAACGAATAGATAAGCGTGCGCATAAGTCTAGTATAATATAAGGATCAAACACAAAATGTGAGAATATAAGGGTCAAAAAGTGGAAGTTAAAAAATGAGGGTCGGAATATTAGAGTCAAAAACTGAGGGCCTGAATGTAAAGGTGAAGGAATAAGGATCAGAATATTAGGGTTAAAAAAGGGCTTCTGAATATTTATATTGTTTATTAGGATAAAAAAATTAGGGTCAGAAAATAAAAGTAAAAAAAGGGTGTCAGGCAATGAGGGTCATTTAAGTGCCTGACATAATGTCTGACTTATATTTAGACCCTCATTGCCTGACGCCCACTTTTTTTACTTTTATATTCTGACCATAATGTTTTGACCGTAATATTCTGCCCTTCATTGTTTAACCTTCACTTTTTGACCATTATATTCTGACACTTAGTGCTTGACCCTTATATTACACTTAAGAGGGCGTGCTATAACCCGGCCTGATACGAAAGAATCATCTTCGAATTGAAATACCCATCTCCCAATTGGGAATCAAGAATAATATACTTAAATCAAGTATATTATATACTCGAATCAAAATACACTTATAAAATAAACTTGATTCAAGTATATTTTATACTCAATTCAGATATATTTTTGCTCCGTGTTGTTTAGTAATTTTTGTCCGAATTTTTTCTCCGTGTATGAATCTCTTTTTACATATTATTTTCACAATCAGGAAAACGCAGGATAAACAAGACGAGTGTATGGTCGCGCAGGAAAAAACACATCCAGTCTGTGCACAAGGCCATGATCTTGCGGAGCTACCAACCTGTCATGGTTTAGCTGAAACCTGCAAGGAGGACAGAGCCTGCAGGTAAATCTTGTGATCGAATTGGCGATTATTTTTACATGACTGATGGAGTATGATTGAATAAACTAGAGATTAAATGCTGGTCCCGAATACAGAGTTCGTTTTATTCATTTTCATTTGTTATTCAAGACTTTCTGAAACGATTTCAGTAGACATTCATAATTTTGAATTGTTTAGCGAGAGCTTTCAGATTCGGCGAAAAAAAAATGAACTCAATTATCCAATGGAACCCATTATTTCCATCCTCGTAGAATATTAATTTCATCAGTGCTCATTGCGGGGATATTTTCATCGCTAGATTTCTCGCCGCGTTTTTATGGAGACTTTTATACTTTTGACAAACAGTTGAAATGCCAGCTGATCATCTAAAGATTGAATAAGAAATTTGAAAAGAACAATTGATGGATGCATGGAGTATTCATTCATTTCTACATGAAGATCCTTCAAATGAAACCCTTGCTCTTCAATCCACAATTCAATTTTTATATTTTGAACATTAGTTTTCATTTAAGTTTAATACCGTTGTAGCACCAGTTTTCGAATGGAACCCAAATAGAGTTTTTTTCCTTCAATAATGTAGGAAGATTAATATTTTTCATTTTCATGATCTGATTTCATGGAGAGGAAATGAGAAAAATGCAGGGAGAGATGATCAGCAAGAAAATAAAAAAAAAGATTTTTTATTTTTCTGAAAAATTTCAAAACTGACTTTTTTTTAAATGACGAAAAAATATCAATATGTTCCCTTTTTGTGATCTAATTTCAATGGAAGAATGTGAAAAAAAAGCAGAGATACGTGATCAGGAAGAAAATAAAAATTTCGATTTTTCAATGTCTCCGGAAAGTTTTAAAATTGATATATTTTTTCAAATAATGAAAGAATGCCCATCAATTCAATTTCTATCCTCACATTTTTATAGACTACATAAAAAATAGCAAAGAATAAAAATTGGAGAATTTTATCGGATTAATATAATATTATTATGTAATTTTTCTTCATTTTTTCTTCAATCGTTTAGGAATAAATTGGAGCACTACGAGCAGAGTTGTGCCGTAGACAGTGTAACAAAGAAGTGTGCAGGACCACCAGGTGATTGCAGACGTGCAATGCTCGGTATTCTCGGAACAGAGTTGAGATCAAACTGCGCTTGTAAGGGCACTGACATGACACAAATGTACGACTGCCTCGGCTGGCAGCGTCTCCTCTGGGTTAATCCCTGCGTGGGTGAGTTAATAATGTCCATACAACAGACTCCTCAGGATTGTAATAGTACCACGTGCGCCCAGCCCCATCATATTGTCCCATGGGATGTGTCTAAGTTTCATCTCCAACCGTCTTTAGCCCCATCTCAGTGTGTCCCCTGTGGTATTAACGTGTTACGACAATCCTTGGACGTAGGGCGATTTCATCCTGCCCTCTAAAATCGATCGTAAAATTCATCTGTTGACTGACAATAGAATCTTTTTATAGTCCTTTTATGTCTGCTTTATTCAATACTTGAATGTAGGTCAATGAATTTTTAACGAGTGTCCTGGTTGGAAAGTGCATCTTGTTAAATTTAATGGATGTTTGAACAGACGACAATAGGTGAGATGTAGTAATAATTCATCCTTCGGTTGAATTTTCCAGAAGAAGATATGCATTTTACACGTACGAAAAAATTTAATAGAAAAACCTGGCGAATTCGCTTGACAATTCTATTGGATTTCTATTGAACTTTCTCTTATTTTTTGGCAGATTTTGATGAAATGTTCAATAACAAATATTTTATAGAAAAAGTCAATAAGAGTCGATTTTTCTATATGTATTACGTATTCTATTGAGTTATTTTCTGTGGATTTTTTCGGCTCAAATTTTCCGAGTTTTTTTGTTCGATTTTCTTGATGAAAAGAAAAGAAAAATTGAATGACATTTTTTTACAACATTCATATATTTAACATTGGTATAATCCCATGGAAATGGATTTAACAGCTTAGTAATAGATGAGCACTGTCGTACAAAGAATTTTCAACAATTGATTTAGAAACTCGGGCAACTAAGTTTCGAGTATTTGGTGAAAATCTCTGAAGTGAGTAAAAAATCTAAGGAATATGTGAAATTTTCACTCCGACGAAGATTTACCGCGGAATTCAACCAAAATAGTCTCAGTTTTTTGTAATTTTTCCTCAAATCTAACAGAGTTGTACTTCAATTATTCCGCAGTTTCGGTCATTCTACGAAATCTTGGTTCTGGTGTCGGTAATAGTCTAATCCTTAAATTAAGAATATTTTTGTTCTTAGCTTGATGATACTTTCTGATCTTTTAAAATAAGTATCTTTTAAAATATCTCTGAAATGTATCAGTCTGTCGCAATATAGTTCATAGTTCCTTTTTTATTAAAAGTAGGTCATCCAACATCTTGAATCAATTAATGTTCATTTAATTAATCTTGAACTTTATACCTTTCGCCTAAAGATATACATAAATATATGTAATTTGTTTAAGCCCCCAAATAATCTTAATTTAAAAACTTACCTGTCCCGGAATCAAAATTAAAAATATTTCTCATTTGAAATAAGTACATTTTTGGTCTTCAACTTCAGATATTTTCCATGTGTGATAATGCATATTAGAACCATGAGTTTCTTAGAACCAATAACTTGATTCCAAAAACTAGAAGCTTTAATCTCAGTGGAACAACAATTGCGACGACCTCACAAAATTTCCGCCAAACCCCCAGAACTTATCGATCCCAGCAATCCTCAAACCCAAATGCCCTGGGACTTCCTGAGAATTGCATTCACCAGGTTAGATAAGTCATTTAGATACCCAGAAATTGCTCCAGCCTGCATCTTCCGCATAGTACCCACCGTAAAACTCATCAGGGCTTTATTCTTCTGCCTCTTTAAAACTTTCCACCAACCCCCTAACAAAATCTTGATTCACTTTCCAGCCAATTTCCATGAAGAAAGATTAACGATTGAAATTTTTCTCATTATCCAACTGCAGTTGACTCACAGAAGGACTTTCACACTCGTAAGAAGCATCATCATCATCCACATCCGAGAACAACAACAGCCACAGAAGTGTGGAGCACTACAGCAACATATCTGGCAACTGAGCCAACGATTACGGAGACCATTGTAGAGGACAATTTTATTCCAGATGTGACAAAGAGATCCTCAACCCAGGCTGCGCCAACGTCAGAGGCATCAACCAGTACAACAGTAACACCTAGTACAACAAGTACTACTATTCGTGTTACAACACCCAGTACAACGACAACGAGTACAACACCACCAAGTGAGACATTTACACGATTTTCATTTGTGTTCTTGTACGAGGCTAGTTACAATCGTTTTATTGAAGACATTCTGGGGATTCTGGCTGCTAAAATTCACATTTCCAGGTTTTTGTGTTCAGGCACTTCCGTAGAAAATTTTGGGGCTACGGAGTGGAGGAAAATATCAAAGGTTCCGACGATCAACTGTTCCCAAATTTACCAAATTTTGTCTTTAATCTGACGAAACTCTTGTTTTTTCAAGGAATTGGAACAATTTCACTGTAGGATTAGGATAGGCTGAACTCTTGCAGCCAGGCGCACTGCAAAATTCATTTTTTTTTGTTACTCTGATGTCGAACTCCATTTTTGAGTGAAACATAGTATTCTCTCTGCTCTTAGGATGACTTTGGAACTGTGTTGATATGCACAAATAATATAGATCGCGAGAAATTTAATATTAACCGGGAAAAAACAACTTTTTTGTATACACAAACCCATTCAGTGGCTCCAAGTTACCTGCTCGCACTAGTACGCACTACGGCCGGTCGAGCGCGTCATTCAGTGCTAGAGTTCCCAATAGAATCTATAGTGTATGCATTGGCGGAGTTCACACGATGGTCTCCGCCGTGCGCACTCGAACCTCCCTCAACGGTGCCATGTTCAGCCATCAGTTTCCTCTAACGTAACTAAAATCCCGAACTACGGCGTACATTTTCAATAATTAGAAATAATCCCTGTAGTGACGGCTAATGAAATTGTGGGGATATGTGCCTGAAATATATACGGTCTATTCGTGAAGCGTTTGGATTTTTATTCCATTGTTATTTTATTGTGATTTTTGAAAAAGTGATACCGTAAGACTGTGTTGATGACACATTTGTCATATTTTCTCCTCAAGTGTTCAGCAAGACCGAGACGATCTCTTCAAAGTGAAGTCTCATTTGATTCTCGTACGCAGCCCTAAATCAGGTAATGACCGCATCAGCCATTTTGTTGCAAGTAATCTGAGATAATCTATCTCTATCATAGAATTCCATTTCCTCCCACTGCAGAGAATAAATCGCAGGGAACAAGACAGTTGAAAAATATTTGCTCCCTAAAATTCTACCACTAGACTTTAACGTGACAAAAAATTCCAGTGGTGTACATTTGTACTCGGCTGGTTTTACCCTCCTCCCCCCATTTTACACTCTCAATGAAAACTGTAAATTTTGTAGAGCGCGAGAAAAGCCAATATTTAGCCTGACGTTGAAAATGCAGGATCAAAGACTGCGTCGTGAGCATGTGTACGCTACTAGTACCAAAAGAGTGAGGAGTATGAGAGGTGTGGCACTCGGATGAACTGTTGACTGCCAAGGAAAATATTTCGGGAATTTACAAGGGGTGTTTTCTCACCTCCCCTATGTCTATCCGTCGTCCTCGTCTCAACCGTGTGTTTTCGAGTTTAGTATATCTCTCTGTCTCCATTTATCTCACTCCAGCCGTACTGCAACTGCTGCCGAAAAAGGTTGAGAGGATACCAAACACTTTGATCGCTCGCTCGTACGACATTTCGACAGATGAGGGAAGGCTGTTCCGCGCCAAAGGCATTGGTTCAATCGTAATACCTGAAAAGATGAAATGTAAAAGGAGGGAAAAATAAATACAAGTACAGATCAAACAAAAAGTTATAGAATAAATCGGAAAATTCAGGGGGAAAAGTACAGACGATAAGAACTAACTTGCCTCGTGCATGAAAACTATAAAATAGGGGTGTGTGTAAATATTGAAGAGTTTTTTTATTCATTTTATCTTTTTTCAGGTTTCTGCGTGGTTCAAAGGGCGAGACAAAACCATCAGTATATTCGTGTTGGTAAAGCGAAAAGGGTAAGTTCACGAGAGCTGCTATTTTTGAGAAAAATCGAATGTCAATGCCAGTGTAGCGAATTTTCACCTTTCTTTTCAATGTTGAAAGACATTTTATTGAATTTTTTTTATCCGTGCAAGAATGTCTGGCTCCATTGTATTCACTTCGAGCGTAGGAGTGAGACTTTTAGAGGATAGTTCAATATTTATTTCACGCAAATAGGTCGGCATTTAATTATTTGTTTGATTTTATTGGTTCATTTATCAGGAGTAAATCAATGGAATTTATGTTTATTTGATGTAGAGGGGATGGATTTAGGTGAATTGTGAAATAAGTGGTTTTGAAAGTCTAGAGGCTGTGTATCATTTCTTTATATTTTCAAACATTCTATATCAGTTCCGAGCAAATTTAGAAGACGTAAAAATCCGGAAAATACAAAGCTTGCATTCGGCAGCGAAAACGACGTAATATCAGATAATGAATTTCGTGAGTCTTCTCTTAAAAACAAATCGTTTCGGATGAAAATTGGATGGAATGAATCAAGTCATTTACGAATTCCGTAAAATATTTATGAATTGAACGGAAACACTCTCTGATGAAGTGCGAATTTCCTGGCTCGAGAAATAGTGCTTTTTGCATCAGGAGATGAGAAATTGATTATAAATACTAAAAGCTTCGAATGACGGACCAGTGAAGTATGCCTTAGGGACTTTCATATTGAATGAATGCAGTATTCATGCAAAGGAAAACGTCTAGACATTTCTTAAATATGTTCAATTAGTAATCAGTTCAAAAGATAGAAATAACCTCAACATCTTATTTTTGACTTATTCCAAAAAGAATATAATGTTTCATTTAGCATCATACTTATTTTCGACGGCGGAATGATTGATAATATTAAAGAGTTTCGACTCGGTGAATCTTGCACTAAGGACATTCATATTGAATGGATGCACTGATAGAAGCATTCAGTTGCTGTTAACGAGACTTCTTAACTTTTAATACCATTCGTTAATAGTTCACGAGTGGCATTAATAGTTCAGAAGCGTTATTATGAGTCACCAAATCCGTACACCGTGTCTATTAGTGTGCAGAATTCATGCGGGAGAAAACCTATAGATATTTCTGAATGGAATGACCGTTGCTTGCTGTCAATCGCAATCCTTAAAAAACAAAAACAAATATTTTTGTAAAAAAAACTGCGCCGAGGAAAATTTTTGTTTGATCCTTACTGAATAGTAGAAATTTTTGAAAAATACAAGGAAATGAAAATAAAACCAAGTCAGAAATGTCAAATGAATGATCATAGAGTACAATCAGATGGCTATGAAAAAATATTTCTAAATCGAATAAAGATTGGAAAAAATCAGAAGAAGCTGGATCAATGTCCTTGGTGCGGATCAGAATATGGGGGATTAGATAGATACTCAACAATTAGGTGGAAACCTCCGTGCCAAGGGCGGTATTGGTCCGGCTTCTTCTGATTTTTTCCAATCCTCATTCGATTTAAAATATGCTTCTCATAGACATCTGATTGTGCCCTATGGCCATTCATTTGAATTTCTGACTTGGCTTTTTTTTTTAAATGTCTACTGTTCAGTACGAATCAAAAAAAATTTTTCCTCGGTGCAGTTTTTCTTACAAAAACATTTGTTTTTGTTTTTTAAAGAGATTTTCCCATTTTTTCTCATAAAGGCCAAATGGTTATTCTCCTGATCTTTCATTTCTGCTTTCCGAAATGAAATAAAAACGATTTTTTATTCTTTTCCGCTCACGAAGCAGGAAGTTTTACTGAATTTAAATCCCATAACTTTCAAGAGTACATTTATCCGCGGAACCCGATTGAAAAATATCTGTGGAATTTATCATTCATGCTCCAAATTCAATTTGTAAATTCCCGGGCCGCCTCCTTGGTGCGTGAGACTGTCTTACACTGCTACCAACTCCGTAACAAAAAAATGATAGGAGATGATGTGAAACGGGAGAATGTGCATACGAACCCATTGCTATGCGCGTAATTTTTTAAATATTGATTCGAACAAGAAAATAGTCACATCAATGAGAACCTTGTGGCTGATTTATATGATGCAACTAACAGTATTTTTCATGTAACTTGTCACGGTTTTACTTTATTTAATGGGTATGATTCGGAGGTAATGGAGGGGTAGGTGCTCGCGTATAGATACACGACAGCGTTCGCCCAGTTTTGAGCAGTCACAGTCAAGACTTTTCTTTGGCCGATACGCTACCGTGTATCTCGATGAGTTTAATGTTGAAAAATAAGCTTATCTCCTCATTTGGGATTCGCCTCATCATTTCACGAATAATTCACACTCCATCCACCATCGAATAGCTTCATCCCGAAGAACACCAATTTCCTGAATTGCTCGAATAGGTATTCTATTCTTCTACGTTATAAAATTATTCTTGTGATATTACGGTCGTTTTCTCTCTGTGTGAACTAGAATGAGTCGGTGGCATCTGACTTATTCATATATCAAAAAGTCTCAACAAATCCGCAAGAAGTAATATACATTCCTTCATGCATTCTCTCATTCTTTCGTCATCTCCACCCTCAACAAAATGATGGAATCACAACAACCACTCCCCCCCCCGCGCCCTTAATAAAATAATTTCTATTTATTTTTGTTTCAGCTTTATCGCGAGGATGAGCCAGAGTGCTCAGAGTTGTGTCAGTGTGGTGAGGGTGAACTGCTCCTCTGTAATACAATTTGCGTCGAGTCGTCACCCTGCAAGACTGACTTTGCCTTTTACAACCATGCGGCACCAGCTTACCAGGCTTATCGTGGCCGGTGTTTGTGCTACAGCGGTCGTTTCATATGCATGCGGCCTTCCCCGGGTGAGTAGTAAGCTGTTCGTTCTCGCTTGGGTTAGCGCTACTCTAGGCCCTCAACTCCCCTCCTCCCCGCCCATTCCACTTCTTAGCTTCTCTGTAAACCTCACTCACTTCAGCCCACATTTTGTACACATACGAAATGAGGAGAATGGAGTAGAGGGAATGAACGAGTGGGTGGCTGGGTGGTGTTACGCGTGCCACGAATTTTGACTTTGGGACGTTTGAGCAATCGTCTTGCGAGACAACTCGCTGACTTGCTGCGAGTTATGTAATGTGTTTATGTTGAACTTTATTGTGTTTCCAAACAGAGTCTTACAGTATACCTCATGGGGTCTTCATGTTCCTTGGATACAGTGAGGAAGATGAAAATCTACTTAGGAGTCATAACAATCAGACTGTGCTGGACGCAGTCAACTCGCTCGATAGCTTCATGCGTGAAGAAGCGAAAAATCAGGTAATTGTGATTTTTTTCATCTTTGGGTGTGCTATGGAAACATTAGGTACTCGACAATATCGAGTTAAGGATGTCATGCATGTCCTTGAAAAATGATATCTTTCAATATTCATTACAAAAGTTGTTTTTTTCCGTCAGACAATTTTTTTTGTGTATTCTCAACATGTTTTTTTCTGAACATTCAATTAGATGCAGTAACAATTAAAAATTTTTTTAAGACCAAAAAATATTTTAACCATAATTGCATTTTCATGATCAAAATATACTGTTATCTCAAATGAAATTCCAAAATGTGAAATATGAAATAAATTCGACAGTCACTAATGGGCCAAAAGCTTATACAAAGCCAATAATATATTTACAGAGTTTTTTGATCTTAGTTTTTAAGATGTTTGTGTATATATGTAAATAATGACTATTTTCTTTAAATAAAAATCTTGTTGAACAAAAGAAAGCGCACTCGCCTGAACAGTGAAAAGTCATGAGCGTCGATATCCATTCAAGTTCAAATTCCGGGGATTTCAATTTGTTCCATTCCATTCTGTTTACAAGCTGAAAGGAAAAGGAAAACAACGTTTCTAAACTCTTTACACTTGCACCCATTATTTTAAAAAGTAGCACAAAAAATATGATTATACCTAATTTTCACCCTCTTACATTCACGTTTCAGACGGTATGTACTCTTTTCTTGTACAATATCACGAGGGAGAATGTAATTGCGGTGGCGAGACTCGGTGGGGATAATCCACTACCGAACAGCACTCAGGCGCAGAGTTTGCAGCATTTGCTACGTGTCAAAGTGAGTTAAAATTTTCTTTTTTATTGAAAATTGCAATTTATTGCAATGGAAGAACCTAAATATTTGGGAAATTATACGCCGCAAAGTGGATCCTTTGCATGTGAACATCCACAGAGATTTTTCGCTCTGTCTCAGAATTGTAAAAATTGGTCTCCCTGTTCTATCAATCGGTTTTGTTTCGATGAAAAATTTTCTTCATCATTATTCTGGTGAAAAATTCAAATTGAAACTTTCTCATGTATCAATAACAATAATTGAAATGTTCTATTATTGCTATAGTATTCTTTCCGCGAAGTTGACCGAATTCACTGGTCCGTTAATGCGTTTGCAAAGTAATTAATTTCCATTTTAAATCATCGACCATTCACATGTAAAATAACATCCATAAATCACGAGTATTATTTTTTACCCCAATACCGATAACCAAAAAAAGGAATATTTTATTATTCATTGAGGATACGGGTACTCTCATCCCTATCGTTCACCCTGCGATGATATTTCCCTTTTTATATTCGTTGATATTTTGGTACGAATGTATTTTTGAAAAGAAAAAAAACATCGTGGGACAATGGCAATCGGCGTGAAATTGTTTGTTTATGGAAATTCACGAGTAAAACTCCCACGCTTCACAGGTGCATGACGCAAACCACAATATATGAATAATAGTAAACGGTTGTCGCAGCGTTAAGCCCTCGGACTCTTTGTGACGGTATATTTTTTGAAAAACAAAAATTTGCCAACCAGCGGATTAAAGATCATGAATTTCAGTCTATGTGGAAATTCTAATAAATAATCTTCTATTGTATCATATCGCAGCAGGATTTATCCATGTGTTCAGAACAATGAAAATAAATGTCCACATTTTTTGAGATTATTGGCAATTTTTTTTAGACCAACTCGGAATGTGCGTTACTTGTGCATTACTTGTAAATTTTGTTCCATCGAAAAACAAGAATGGATTACGGGGAGCTTGTGTGGAGCTTATTATTTTTTTTTGTTTGTTAGACATTTATTGCAGTAAACTCCTATCATAGTCGCACTCATGGGGGAATAGGAGAAGCGAATTCGGAGAATACGACTGCATTTCGCTCTATACACCATGCGCTCACACGGGGGGAAATTTCTGTGAACTGGTAGCCATAAAATAAAAATACCAAGATTTTAATTTTAATTTTATTAGTTTATTGAATTTAACACTTTATTAAATAATTTTAATCATTACATCAACATTTCAATGCACATTTAATTAACTTATTTTTTTATAATCAACCGATTTTTTTATCAAGAAACTTTTTCTCTTGTCAAAGTGGTTCTGGTCTTCTAGTTTTAGTTGTAAGATTCACCGTGATTCTCTTTTACTAAACTTCTTTATCGGCAATATTGCTGTTAGTTTCTTTATTCTGATTCATTATCCAATTCACTTTATCCCAACAAAACGAGAACCTCTCTTCATATGTCAATATACAAGGAACTGAATTTCGTCATGTAATTCAGTAAATCATCAACTAAATTCAATACTTAAAAAATGCTTGGAAAAAAATTAGTTTTGATCGTAAAGGTGCTGAATTATTTGAAAATGGTGATCGTAAAAATCGAAAATATTTTCTTTTAAACACGATTTCGTAAGTTATTACACAATACGATAGTCAAGATGAGATTAAAATATGATAAGATAAGCTATCTCACATGAAGAAAAAAGTTTCCTGAAAAGGATCCTAGAAATCACGTAAAAATTATGATGTTTGACTTAATCGCGATGCATTACTACTACGTCGTAGAAACGACTCTCCTCCGCGTAAATTTTTATGGAGTGTCACGTACAAATTACGTTCCGATCTATAAAATTTCCAAAACCGGAGAGAGATAATTCACTATTGCTCCTCATTTTTCCGCGTTTTCTCGTAAAAATTTCCGAAAGAACGTTTCGCCTCACTTTTACGTTTTCTCACGTAAATTTTCCTGAATTTTTTTCTCCACCATACAATGAATGAATACCGTATCTCAGAAGAACATAGCTCTCACTTCACATGATGACTGTAGTGAATAATTTCTGTGTATCAGGAAGTTAGGGATAATTAGAAAATATTTCTCAGTGTCAGTCAAACATCACGAAATAGAATGATGACAAAAAATGTCACATTTACTTTTGAAAAGGGGAAAAACCAAAAATTAACATTTTAATTTGGAAAAATTGTTCTATGATTGTAAACATGTTCTCCTCGAAGGATTGGAACCTGATTTCTATATCGATTCAATATATTTCCCATCGTGACACTCAATACACTCAAGAAATTGCCAACTATACTATGCTCAGGCTCTCTACTCCATTCGGAAATTACTGCCTTGAGTTTTCTTACGAGTTGAAATCGATTTCTTATTCTTCCCGTTTATTTTCGGTTCTTTTTTTTCATCCTTTTTACCAAGTGTTCCGTGTACATAGGAACTACTTGGGGTGGTAGTTGCCGGCAACGACAGGTCTTTGAGAGCACACACTGCGGATTTATATCCAGAGCGTGACTCGATCGAAATCCCTTTTCCGGGTTGCGACCAGTTACGTGGGATTGTCCTACTAATTTGATTCGCTTACTCGGGTATACATGGAGAATTTTATTAATGAATTTCGTTCCGAGGGAATTGAGGCGATAATAAATTAGGGAGAAAACGAGGGATAGGAGGAAGTGGTGAAGTTGCAAGAATAGTAGAAATTCTGACTGAATCAGTGAGATTGGACATTTGCAACGGGATTTGCACTGCGAGTGCAGAGTACAATGCGAGATGGAGTTCACAGTAAACAATTCGGATACCAGATCGGTGTCCCAAAAAGGCCACACCAGGAACGGTGTAAACACCCGTAAAAAAGTCGTCCTGGATCAAACTGGAAAATCGGTCTGAAGATCCAATTTTCGTTTAATTATGATTTTTTTGACAAGACTGTGTCCAGAGCCATCGCTAATAACCTAGCTATTGACTCCTAGCTGGTGACGATAAAACTCAACAACAAACAAACGATAAAATTATCAACTCCGCTTTCGGTTTTAACGAACGGCTCGGTGTTAATTTCACTCTCCAATATGGCTCCTAACGACAACATATTTCACTCCGTACATCACGGAATTGAAATGGGGAAATTATAAAATGACTACACACTGGAAATCATAAATGGATCATTGAATCCTCACAATTTATTCATTTCTCTTCGATTCTCCCTGTGAATTTCCGTTGGGAATTTAGTGGATGAGTAGTCATATGTTGCCCTACTATCGAGCCAATTGTCGACAATAAGCGCCATATTTGTTGTTACTCAATTCCACTTGATTGTTCGCGACTATGGATGACCACGTATAACTAACACTCTCGATGGATTTGTCCATTGGCTTCAGTCCATAATCCGAGTAATGTTTTCACCTGAATCAACAGCACCGAAATTGAATCGACGAATTGCAGTCTATGTGTGAAGGGAGGTGGAGCGTCCCTTATATATAATATGAGCGTCAATCTTTTTCTTCAGGGAAAATACGTTTTTTACTCCTTTTTTGGGAGAATTAAAAGAGAAAATTATGTGGGAACTTCGATTTTTTTTAACGATGGTCTTTTCGGAGGATAAAAGGGATGAAATATTTTTACGGACGACGTGGCAAAGAGAGTGCGGATGATCAAAAGGAATGGAAGTACTGGAGGGATTACATTTCTTTTAGACCTTTTTACAATTTGAAAAGAATCGCATTTCTCGGAATTGAATTCTTCCTTTATTCGATTATTTATGGACAATAATTGAGAAGGTTTAATGACCTCGTGGCGTCCGTGTTTAGGAGAGAATTTGTTAAATCCTAATGTCGAGTTATAAAATGTTTCGGAAAATTTACATTTGAGATAAAAAAATTTTTTTAGGATGTCGATTTTTAGTGTGAAAATCCCCAGTAGATGTGTTCTTCAGTTGAGTTGTGAATGAAAATCTCTGAATGTACTTCAGATAGTCCATTTTTCTATGGGGAACCCAAATTTGGTTTTAAGGCTCTATCTCTCATAGTTTCCGAGATAATTGCGAAAAACGAAATCGCCAAAAAAAATTAATTCAATTTATCTTGTATAGGGTGTAGGAAGTGGAAAAACGCAATTCTGAGCTGTCCATCTGCCCACAGGGAAACCACATTTCCTCAGGAATCGAATGGAATTAGGTTTAAGGCTCTATCTCTCATAGATAATCGCGAAAAACGAAAGTACCAAAAAAAATTAATTCAATTCATCTTGTATAGGGTGTAGAAAGTGGAAAACTGCAATTCTGAGCCGTCCATTTTCCTATAGGGAACCCAAATTTCGTTTTAAGGCTCTATCTCTCATAGTTTCCGAGATAATCGCGAAAAACGAAATCACCAAAAAAAATTAATTTGATTCATCTTGTATAGGGTGTAGGGAGTGAAAAAATACGATTCTGAGCCGTCCATCTGCCTACAGGGAACCCAAATTTCTTCAGGAATCGAATGGAATAGGTTTTAAGGCTCTATCTCTCATAGTTTCCGAGATAATCGCGAAAAACGAAA
>NW_021680381.1:820561-829488 GCF_001412515.2 Diachasma alloeum | reverse complement strand
TCCGAGATAATCGCAAAAAACGAAAGTGCAAAAAAAAATTAATTTAATTTATCTTGTATAGGGTGTAGGAAGTGCAAAAACGCAATTCTGAGCCGTGCATCTGCTTATACGGAACCCAAATTTCCTCAGGAATCGAATGGAATAGGTTTTAAGGCTCTATCTCTCATAGTTTCCGAGATAATCGCGAAAAACGAAAGTGCCAAAAAAAATTAATTTAATTCATCTTGTATAGGGTGTAGGAAGTGGAAAAACGCAATTCTGAGCCGTCCATCTGCCTATACGGAACCCAAATTTCCTCAGGAATCGAATGGAATAGGTTTTAAGGCTCTATCTCTCATAGTTTCCGAGATAATCGCGAAAAACGAAAGTGCCAAAAAAAATTAATTTAATTCATCTTGTATAGGGTGTAGGAAGTGGAAAAACGCAATTCTGAGCCGTCCATCTGCCTATACGGAACCCAAATTTCCTCAGGAATCGAATGGAATAGGTTTTAAGGCTCTATCTCTCATAGTTTCCGAGATAATCGCGAAAAACGAAAGTGCCAAAAAAAATTAATTTAATTCATCTTGTATAGGGTGTAGGAAGTGGAAAAACGCAATTCTGAGCCGTCCATCTGCCTATACGGAACCCAAATTTCCTCAGGAATCGAATGGAATAGGTTTTAAGGCTCTATCTCTCATAGTTTCCGAGATAATCGCGAAAAACGAAAGTGCCAAAAAAAATTAATTTAATTCATCTTGTATAGGGTGTAGGAAGTGGAAAAACGCAATTCTGAGCCGTCCATCTGCCTATACGGAACCCAAATTTCCTCAGGAATCGAATGGAATAGGTTTTAAGGCTCTATCTCTCATAGTTTCCGAGATAATCGCGAAAAACGAAAGTGCCAAAAAAAATTAATTTAATTCATCTTGTATAGGGTGTAGGAAGTGGAAAAACGCAATTCTGAGCCGTCCATCTGCCTATACGGAACCCAAATTTCCTCAGGAATCGAATGGAATAGGTTTTAAGGCTCTATCTCTCATAGTTTCCGAGATAATCGCGAAAAACGAAAGTGCCAAAAAAAATTAATTTAATTCATCTTGTATAGGGTGTAGGAAGTGGAAAAACGCAATTCTGAGCCGTCCATCTGCCTATACGGAACCCAAATTTCCTCAGGAATCGAATGGAATAGGTTTTAAGGCTCTATCTCTCATAGTTTCCGAGATAATCGCGAAAAACGAAAGTGCCAAAAAAAATTAATTTAATTCATCTTGTATAGGGTGTAGGAAGTGGAAAAACGCAATTCTGAGCCGTCCATCTGCCTATACGGAACCCAAATTTCCTCAGGAATCGAATGGAATAGGTTTTAAGGCTCTATCTCTCATAGTTTCCGAGATAATCGCGAAAAACGAAAGTGCCAAAAAAAATTAATTTAATTCATCTTGTATAGGGTGTAGGAAGTGGAAAAACGCAATTCTGAGCCGTCCATCTGCCTATACGGAACCCAAATTTCCTCAGGAATCGAATGGAATAGGTTTTAAGGCTCTATCTCTCATAGTTTCCGAGATAATCGCGAAAAACGAAAGTGCCAAAAAAAATTAATTTAATTCATCTTGTATAGGGTGTAGGAAGTGGAAAAACGCAATTCTGAGCCGTCCATCTGCCTATACGGAACCCAAATTTCCTCAGGAATCGAATGGAATAGGTTTTAAGGCTCTATCTCTCATAGTTTCCGAGATAATCGCGAAAAACGAAAGTGCCAAAAAAAATTAATTTAATTCATCTTGTATAGGGTGTAGGAAGTGGAAAAACGCAATTCTGAGCCGTCCATCTGCCTATACGGAACCCAAATTTCCTCAGGAATCGAATGGAATAGGTTTTAAGGCTCTATCTCTCATAGTTTCCGAGATAATCGCGAAAAACGAAAGTGCCAAAAAAAATTAATTTAATTCATCTTGTATAGGGTGTAGGAAGTGGAAAAACGCAATTCTGAGCCGTCCATCTGCCTATACGGAACCCAAATTTCCTCAGGAATCGAATGGAATAGGTTTTAAGGCTCTATCTCTCATAGTTTCCGAGATAATCGCGAAAAACGAAAGTGCCAAAAAAAATTAATTTAATTCATCTTGTATAGGGTGTAGGAAGTGGAAAAACGCAATTCTGAGCCGTCCATCTGCCTATACGGAACCCAAATTTCCTCAGGAATCGAATGGAATAGGTTTTAAGGCTCTATCTCTCATAGTTTCCGAGATAATCGCGAAAAACGAAAGTGCCAAAAAAAATTAATTTAATTCATCTTGTATAGGGTGTAGGAAGTGGAAAAACGCAATTCTGAGCCGTCCATCTGCCTATACGGAACCCAAATTTCCTCAGGAATCGAATGGAATAGGTTTTAAGGCTCTATCTCTCATAGTTTCCGAGATAATCGCGAAAAACGAAAGTGCCAAAAAAAATTAATTTAATTCATCTTGTATAGGGTGTAGGAAGTGGAAAAACGCAATTCTGAGCCGTCCATCTGCCTATACGGAACCCAAATTTCCTCAGGAATCGAATGGAATAGGTTTTAAGGCTCTATCTCTCATAGTTTCCGAGATAATCGCGAAAAACGAAAGTGCCAAAAAAAATTAATTTAATTCATCTTGTATAGGGTGTAGGAAGTGGAAAAACGCAATTCTGAGCCGTCCATCTGCCTATACGGAACCCAAATTTCCTCAGGAATCGAATGGAATAGGTTTTAAGGCTCTATCTCTCATAGTTTCCGAGATAATCGCGAAAAACGAAAGTGCCAAAAAAAATTAATTTAATTCATCTTGTATAGGGTGTAGGAAGTGGAAAAACGCAATTCTGAGCCGTCCATCTGCCTATACGGAACCCAAATTTCCTCAGGAATCGAATGGAATAGGTTTTAAGGCTCTATCTCTCATAGTTTCCGAGATAATCGCGAAAAACGAAAGTGCCAAAAAAAATTAATTTAATTCATCTTGTATAGGGTGTAGGAAGTGGAAAAACGCAATTCTGAGCCGTCCATCTGCCTATACGGAACCCAAATTTCCTCAGGAATCGAATGGAATAGGTTTTAAGGCTCTATCTCTCATAGTTTCCGAGATAATCGCGAAAAACGAAAGTGCCAAAAAAAATTAATTTAATTCATCTTGTATAGGGTGTAGGAAGTGGAAAAACGCAATTCTGAGCCGTCCATCTGCCTATACGGAACCCAAATTTCCTCAGGAATCGAATGGAATAGGTTTCAAGGCTCTATCTCTCATAGTTTCCGAGATAATCGCGAAAAACGAAATCGCAAAAAAAAATTAATTTGATTCATCTTGTATAGGGTGTAGGAAGTGAAAAAATGCGATTCTGAGCCGTCCATCTGCTTACACGGAACCCAAATTTCCTCAGGAATCGAATGGAATAGGTTTTAAGGCTCTATCTCTCATAGTTTCCGAGATAATCGCGAAAAAACAAATCTCTAGACCCCATTGTCCTCCTCGACAATGTTGTCACAACTCTGCTTTTCAATTGAAAACAGAAATCATCTTTAGAGACATTTGTCATGTTTAGAGGCCCTAGCACGCCATTTCTCGAGCCGCTCTTTCATTTGAGCCCAAAAAAACATTCATATCTGGTCTGACACCTCTGCTACAAACTCTGTTTTCAGTTGAAACCAGAGTTGAAGACCAGAGTTTGTATCAGACATGTAAGCCAAGACATGAATGTGTTTTGGGCTCAAATGAAAGAGCGGGTCGAGAAATAGCGTGTTAGAGCCTCTAAACATGACAAATGTCTCTAAAGATGGTGAATTATTAATAATAATAAACCCGAATATTATTATTTGAGATGACTAAATTCTTTTCAATTAAATTTTGCCCGTATCCGTATAAATTCTGTTCAATACAATTACAATACAAACTGAATCAGGTTAATTATTAAAAGGCCCAAACGGAACAAATTCAGTAGAAATATTATCATGGTTAATAACTGCGAAGGCAGCCAAGATAATTATTTATAATATTTTCAATTCGCTGCCTCATGTGAGATGAAATCACATGACCCCCAGAATTTAACGAGATTATTTAAAAATTATCCGGGTGTTCAAGAAGAAAAATTACATTAAGAAATAATCAATTATGGAAGCCCAAATGTAATGCAATTATTGCAATTTAATTTGTGATTTCATTACAACGTTACCGATAGAAGACTTAAATTTCACCACGGTCTCCCCTTAACACATTATGTCCTTAAAGCTGAATATTTTAACCTTCAATCCAATACTTCATAGTTTCAATACCTTTTCTCGAACATATGACCGTATAATTTTTTGAATTTTTTTAGAGAGTTAGTGTGAGTTTTGTTTTTTGAGCTGAACGCTTGAATACAATTTTTTTTACATTTTTTCATTTTGTTCTATTTTTAATAATGTTTTCGTCACGTCTAAGGTAACTCCAACCCGTGAAAAAACCATTAAAATTGTAGAAAACATATTTCGAAATGACGCAGAATTTCGCCGATATGATTCAGTAGAATTGAGGGATATTCATGGAAAACTATTCAACCTCACTCTTCCCTAAATGATCAATCCAGCATCATATTCCCAATTCGGTTGAATCTGTTTCTGTTTTTGCCGCAAATCGCGGGGTATCGTGAAAAATTAAGGTCACCCGTATGATACCACGAAATATCTCGTGACTCGTGCCACTTCTCCGGTTTCAGTTACTTATCAAACCGATATGCAGAGCCCCGTTTTCATTCCTCGAGCGAATAAAAGGAGTATAAAAATCTGGAGAAAAAATTGGTACACGTGAAGCATAAAAATTAAATTATCCCGAATGAAAGAAATGGTCGTTGCGTTTTTACAAAAACAAATTTACGAATGAATAATTGAGAAAATTTATTTCATTCATTCAGCGCACGAAAACATGCACATAAACTATTTACTGAGTCATAACAAATCCCAACATATGATCGATAAACGAGAAAAAAACAGTGATTAAACCCACATGACGCAATTTTGCAGTTTCATTCTAGGGGCAGGGAGAGGAGTAAGAGGAAAAATGGAATAGGAAATTGGATGTTGTAATTGAAAAAGAAATAGCATCATGAAAGACTATTTTTTTTCAAATAATCGAACACTGGTTTCGTGAAGCATTTCAAATAGAAGAGCTATTATTTTCGATAGAAATCCCGAAAAATTATTTATGTCACGTCGCGCAATAAGTCGAGTTTATGGCATGCTGCGCTTCGCTTCGCGCAGCGTGCTTCAAACTCGACTTCTCCACGGTGTGCAATAAAATATTACAGACCACTCGGGCATAAACTCCCTTTTTGAACGATTGTGAGTACAGACCACGCCTTCGGCTTGGCCTGTAAACTTCACATTCGGCGATCACGCAATTTGTACTCTAATGTACTCTCTTGAACTCTCATGTATTATTATGTTACTAAGTCCGGTAAACCGCGATTCTAATCCCGTCGCTCCACTAGATCGCGGTTTTCGGGCTCATAGTAGCGTCATTTCTCGACGCTAACTGAATGAATAATTGTTCAAACGAATCCAATTGTGCTTCAAAATATTCTTTCCAATGCCAGATTGATTGCATCATCTGTTGTTGAAAAAATTGATTTTGAAACCAATATTCAGAGGAAGGTAAAAAATGTTTGAGGTTGGAGCAATGTTGAATTCAATGAATCATTGAATTCAATTTAAAATACATCGTCATAGAAATTCCATTTGGAGGCAAATTGTTAATTTATTAGCAAAAATATATTGACCATGTTGTGACCAAAGCAATTTCCCACTTGTTTTTGTTATGGTACTTTCTGAAGTTAAGCAGAAATTTTCAACAATGAATGAATAAAATCGGCCAATGAAGTTTTATTGAATCCCACCAATATTATTCAATTTCCAAAATCTGAAAAAATTCTCAAGTCTACCAAACTACAGATTTTATCATTCCAGTAACCCCGTCTCCAGCCACCAGACCCTCACAAATTCCCTCCAACCCCCTGAATTCTTATCAACCTCCCTTGAGCCCCAATACACCTATGCAGATCGATTAATCGATCGTCTAAAAAATGTACGATCCACTAAGAGCCCTCTATCCTTTCCTTATCAATAATCTCCCCTTCCCCTCGCTATCTCCTTCTACACCCCTTGGACCAACCCTATAAATATCAAGTATCACATGACGTCTTAATAAAACCAAAAAATAGTACCATAAGACGCCCAGTTTGGTCTAGGAAAATGAGACCTGGTTCCCTCAAACCCCCTCCCCTTTCCTCATGGTCGTTAGTTTCACTTGCATCGTTTGGAGTGGAACCACCTCCCCTCCCTCCACCCTCTACCCCCTCTCACCCATCAGAGATGATGGCGAAGAAAAGAGAGGAGGCCAGTCAAGATGAATGCGAGGGAATAGGGTTCAAAAAGCAGGGGGAGAGGGAAGTAGGGGCATGGGGGAAAGAACGGCGGCTGCAGTCTTCAGTGGTGCAAGGGAAATTCGATGAAAAGTCACAAAACCCGAAGATCGATACTCGAGACGCGCACACAGGGTGGCCCCTGTAGGTGCCTTTATTGGCTTTATGCCAATGCCAGCTATCTATGTGGAACACCTGCGCGTATATATTCCTCAAGCCTCATCCCTCTTTGCGCATCCGTAGCGGAATTTTGTGCTGTATTTCGTGAGAGAGTATAGTATAACTGATCTTGGGAGTTAGAAATCATCCGGGAGAGGATGTTTCGCGATCTCTGGGGTGAAGGTGATTCCTTGGGGGTGGGAGAGGTCTTCTGGAGGGTATAGAGTTTAAACGCTGGAGGATGATTTTGGTTTGATTGCCGTCATTTAGGAACAAATTGATGATATCCCTTTTTAAGGTGATTACGACATTCTTGAGAATTAGGGGATTATTTTGGGAAGAAGTCGATCCGTCACACGGCTGTTTCACACTTACACGTTGCAGATTTACAAAGAAATATCGTACACATCGAATACTACGCATCTTTCCACTATACGCACGCGCATAGATTTTTTACTCAAACAAAATTAATTTTTGCACAGAAAGTTCTGCTTATAGTGGAATTCGCCAGAACTATTTCTCACATCTTTGCATTTACTAATTCTAACTCCATCTATAGATTCATCGATTACGCATTTTTAAATTACACGACAAATTCCACGAATTAAATTTGAATTTTCCTGCAACTTAATAATAATGGTAATCAACTTAGTGATGGATACAGGTGAAGTCGTTCGGTTATGACGAGCAGTAGAAATAGGTCAGAATTTATATACCTTATTTATTTATGAGTTTTTCAGTTGGTTTAAGTTTGGATGATTCCAATTCGTTTAAATTTTGAAAATAAACTGAAGTTAAGTTGCGTTAAGTATGAATTCGAGGATACTCATCGTGACAAGTGAACATCGTATACAATTCAATTTTCAATAGATTGAGAATTCAGAAATGTTTTTGAATTAGTGAACCATTCAACCGTATAGTTGAATATGATGAAATATTCGTTACAAGTTAACGCATCTCGTTTGGAATAAATGAATCATCCTATCAGTGTACGAAGGTCTGGATTTTAGTACTGTGGTTCCGAAAACCAGAAACTTTTGTTCGTCGGCAATGATCTTAAAATTCTTCGCCATCACAAAACGTACCCCCAAATTTTTTACATGCATATGCCGTTTGAGAATAAACGCAAATGTCCATCACACTCGTGTCCACCCCAGTCTGTCTCACCCGAAAAACCCATTCTAAACTCATCTCCTGAACCCCAACCGAAAAGAATCATAAGATCAGATGAAAAAATCCCACCGAAACCGCTCCACCCTCTCAAACCAACCCTGAATCCACCCATTTAAACCCGTAATTCCCCAATTTCCAAAACAACCGACCACAACTCACCCTCCCCCAAAGCCTCACGTGTTCGCAATACAAAACATCGCGAATAATGAAACGACATTTCATTGTAGTCCCTCCTCGTCAACCCTGCCTACAATGCACTTCACATTTCCCGCCGGCCCGCACACTCCAGTCCCAGACGCCCTCCAGACTCGTCACCACCGCTGCAATCTCCACCAAAGATATCATATCACCTTCCCGTCGTTATTCTTCAAAATTAAGATGAACCATCAGAGCCACTTTAGAATCAAGTTTCCGCCCATTTTCCCGCATTTATGCATCGTGAAACGTATTTCACCCCATTCCTTTTATTTTTCAAACCCAATGTATTCTGCGAACTACTACAACCCATTCTTTTTATCGACATTCGCCTACGTGCCTCGAGCGTTATTAGAATTCCAACGTACGCCGGAAAGAGAATCGAAGACTAGCTGATTTTTGTCGTGAAAACTTCCCCCCTGGTTTGCCAATAAGGTTAAAGGGAATATTTTGCAAACCCCATTTCCACTTGCCTCACCTCTCACTCCCCACACCCTCACCCCTATCAATCCCCTCCTCTGCATTCTAACCTTTAGCAAATCGTGATTCTCTCATTACAGAAAAGTAAATTAATTCTCTCGTACAAACAATCGAGTGGCGAGGATAAAAAGGGAGAAAGAATAAAAAACAAAGAGCAATCGTGAGCGTTCCAAAACGCCATTTGGGAGCGGGTAATCACACTGGATGGGGTGAGGTACTGCAAAGTACGAGGGGGACAGGAGGAGTTATTTCATTGGATATCCCGAGAAATGCAAGGAGAGAGAGATTGTACACTAATACGGGGAGTTTAATGTCAAAGTAGCAGGTGGACGATGGCTTTTGCTACGATGGAAATAAAAAAAATTATATGCATGGGTTAGCGGGAGGGGAGAGGGTTGGGTTCCAGGTCTGCGGAATCTCTCGGGGAGTTAAGAACGAAACACGCTGATCCGAGAAAGCTCATGCTGAAAAAGTCCGGCAACACGCGATCTGGGGGACGGGTAATAGGGGGCGCCGGGAGGGGGGGGGGG
>NW_021680381.1:812411-820467 GCF_001412515.2 Diachasma alloeum | reverse complement strand
GGGGGGGGGGGGGGGTAAGAAGGATGAAGGGAGTAATACGACATCATTCCACGCACTGCATTAGTAAAGCTGCGGGACATCCCCAGAAAAATGCAATCGTGTACAAGTGTATACTGTTTTTTTAATCAAGTCTGTAACAGATATCGGCAGAATCATAAATTATTAATAAAGTTGGATTTTGAAGAAGTCAATTGTTAATGGCACTCTGAAATTTTTAATTATCAACTTAATCAGTTTAATATTCAAATTCCGAATTATTATTCAATAATTTGTAATAAAATTTATATGATACGACAGGAAAAATATTCAAGAGAAGAAAGAATTCAAAATAGCGGAAGAATGGATGAAAATCACAAAAATCAATGAGTAGATTACACACAGAAAAATCATTCGGTCCGTCAAAATTAAAATTTCACTTAACCAATCTAGCACAAATAAAAGAATAAAAAGTATTATAATTTCAAAGAAATCAGAAATTAGATAACAATTCATATCAAATCGAGATTTATTCCTTAGAACATTTCGTTATAAAACAAAAAATAAAATGTTCAAATTTTTGGTTAATTAGAGAAAGATGAAAATTAGTTACAAATAAATTCTCAAAACGATATTTAAAGTGATTTGTGGATTTCTTAACATTAAATATGTAATGGTTAAATGAATGCTCGTCAAAAAGATTTTTACAACGTCAATCAACGCTAAATCGATCATCCTCAGTTTCACGACTCGTGTCAATTTCAGAAATTACAGCAAAAATTCGTTGCTTGTCACTACAATTTCTCTCACATTAACTGTAGATTTACAAATCATTGACAGAATTGAAAAATATTACGCACTCATACTAAATTTCTCACTATAAATTTTGTTTCTCAGAGATAATTTATTTATCCTACTGAGTCGTCACTCAAAGATTGATTCGATGAAATTAATCAGACAGAGAACAATGTGTACCAGAAAAATAACCGAATTAATCACAAAAAATTGTACCTTTCCTCCAAATCAGATTTAATTAGGATTTTTCTCAAAGAAAAATGGTTGCGATTTTAGGGGAAAAAATCATGAAATTTCAGATTTCATTGAAAATTCAGTACAATTCCAGAATTTTAAGAAGCATAAAAACGAGAATTACTTAATTCATTTGAATTTCCAATCTAATATGAATATGCAGTTTCAAATTACATTGAATTTTGAGTGAAATCTGAAATTTGATGTTTTTTTACCCTTATATCGCAATCAGTGTCACTGTCCTGAAAATTCCAGAATATATTTACCGGAATTTTCTAGTTTTCTGTTTATTTTCAGGGAAACATGGAACTGAAATTTACAGTTCTCTTTGATTTTTCAACACGACAAAAAATATTTTTTGTAGTGAAGCTGATTCTTTTTTATTATTTTCTGACTTAACCACCGGTCCTTCAACTACACCGCGTACGTTCTCGATGTCGTAATCCTTAATATTGCCATAATCTCTAATATTTTCCCACCTCTTCTTAATTACGTATTTCCCCAAGAGCAAACACCCATCCATTTTTATTAAAACAAAATACACATCCCATTGATAACCCGAAAAACTGAAATGACGTCTTGGAGTGTACGAAGAAGTATTTTTTCCGAACTGAATAATTGCTGACTTGGAGCAATTTTCATTACAATCCAAACATCATCACAAAGGTCATGACCGCTTTAGCCTCGTCACTAGTCACCTGGAAAACCGTTATTTAAAATTCTTATGCTGGAATATTTGGTCTACAAGAGAACTGAGTATAAATACAATTCTCACTTGGTATTCGTGATGCCCCCGATCAATCGTTACTACCTGTGTTAACGTTAATAATTGATACGTTATACGGTTGGTTTTACGTAGTAAAAGACATTTCCCCGGAGTTTATTTCCGCGTTGAATACCAAGTACCTCGAGGAAAGTTTACCCTTTTCACTTGTTGGCTTTGGAATTGTTTTCACAATAGTGGAGAAAAAACAAATTATGGGCAAAGTCTGTCTCTATCGCAAATAGAGGAGGGGGTAAATGGATCTTCCCATTCACTGAGAAAAGCAAATTCTCGTGTTGAGAATATTCGAGGAAAACGGAAACGAACGTCGTTGAATTTTCGTGTCGTGAAAGAAATGTTGAGTACATTGAGTCATTTTTTTTACTTCTTAAACGTAAAGTTTATTGTTCAACTTTTTTTGTATTGAATAAAGTTTGATATTTTGGATGGGCGCAATCGGCCAAGCGGTTCCGGAGATATCTGACAAAATACCCAACCGATTTGATGTTTTCTTTTTTCAAAATACCCGTCTCGACGCCTTCTATCTAGATCAATCAAAATATTGATACTCATTCACACAAAATTTTCGAGATATTGCAGTTTTTTCGCTTTTTTCAATTTTTTCATTCTTGTATGCACGATAACTTGAAAAAAATGAAGATAGCAAGTAGAAAATGGTATGATTATAGCTCGTACAATTTTGAAGGTTTGTGTTTTGGATAGTGATGCCACGAGAAACTTCACGAGACATCACCAGACGATACTTTGGAGAGATTGTCGCGGTCTCAGTGAACACGGAAATACTCGGTCTCAAAATACGCAGTATCGATTCCTCTCGTGATGACCCCGAGTCAATTTATATCATCTAGGTTTCCGGTTTTTCGTGTTTTTTATATGTAGAAGAGCAAGACGAGATAAGCCAAGACAAAAACCGAAATTTTACGTTGAAAAACACGAAAAACTTGAGACCGAAATGAGATAAATTGACTACGAGTCATCACGAGAGGAGTCGATACTGCGCACTTCGGACTGAGACGAGATCTAAGATTTCTATCTTCACTGAGACCGAGACCATCTGTCCAAAGTATTGTCTCGTGAAGACTCGCGGCATTACTATAGTTTTGGATAGGCACGTACGAAAAAATTTAACAGAAAACCAGCAAATTCGCTAGACAATTTGTTTTTGAGAAGAGGTTTCTATTAAGATCATAATTTACGATTTCTGACGCCTGAAGTACGGTTAGTGGAACCTAAAAGATGCGTTATTTAGGCGTATTTACGTTTTTATTTTGACCGTAAAATACGCCTTACTCATGCCTAAATTCCGATATTCACTACAAAAAGAAATGCCAGGAGACATCATAAAGTCGTTAAACGTAAATTACGTTTAGTAAACTGGAAATTATGTTTAGTAAAACGTAATTTGCGGTTGGGGTTTTTCTGTGTTAATGTAAGTTCATGCTCATTTTAATGGTTTGAACGTTTCATGTTTAGAAAATCGCATAATCGGGCTGACTGACTTCGAACAGGGAGAATTGGATCAGTTATCGACACAGTTGGTTAATAATTCATTATTCTGGGGAACAGTTGATGTTGTAGACAGGTGAAATGAGAGCACACAGTCCACGGGCGCCCAATACATGTCTTCACTGTGGTGTGAGCGCAATTACCAAGCTGTCATCACTGTGTTGTTGGTGCAAACATCGTTATTCCGTTTCAACGTTTATATCGAAACTGTTCTTACTCGCTATTTTTCTTATTCCTTGAATAACGGGGCTGATAAATTTGGTTGTCTGGAGGAAAATTATATCGTCGTATTTCACTTTTAGTTTGAAAAGATAATTTTTATGGACTCCTGACTAATTAAACCTTCCGTTCGTACCGGCAGTTGAAAGAGAAATGATGTATCAATTATTTATGTTTTGCACATAAAATTCTCACACCCAAAAATGATTTATTTGAATCAAATAAATTTCCTTTTTGCACTAAATAAATATTGATTTAATACTCATAATTTATTATCGCTTTTAGACGGTAATAAACTCGAAAAAGATTGAATGATAAACACGCAATAATCATTAGGGGCTGTATATAGATCACGTAAGACATTTAGGGGAAGGGAGGGGGGAGATGAAATTTCTGTTCCATGATTTCACTATTAGGGAGAGGATGGTGAAGAAAAGTCGTACATAGCTGAAGTGAAAAGTGTAATTAAAAATTGAATCAGAATAATTCTAGAGAGCTCAAATTGTTCAGATATCACGATTCCTGGATTAGATTCATACGACCTTTTTCTACATAGCCCACGAATATTGTTGAAACACACTTTTGAAATTCTTTCATTATTTCGTTCAAAAAAAATCGTATCTCTCTGAAAATTTTATGCGAGCGTGGTCTCATGTACTCTTTCTCAAAAAAATTGTGAACAGTGATGCCGTGAGACATTTCACAAGACATTACGAGACAATACTTTGGAGGGGTGGTCTAAGTCTCAGTGAACACGAAAATTTTTGATCTCGTCTCAGTCTTGAAATGCACAGTATCGAGTCCTCTTGTGATGACTCCGAGTCAATTCATCTCATCTCGGTTTCCAGTTCTTCGCATTTTTTATATGTAGGAAACCGAGATGAGACAAACCGAGACAAAAACCAAAATTTTATCTTATCGTAAAAAGGAGAAAGGAAATCGATCTCGAAATATCTCAAAAATCTCGAAAAAGCGTTAGCGTAAGACTGAAACCGAGCGCCACTACGTGAGGATGTGAGAAGGCGCATGCGCAGCACGCGTGGCCGATCTCGGCTGTCAAAATAGTATATTTGGATACGAGTGAGACAGAATTCCCACGAGTGTGAAGTTGGCGGCCCGAGGCGAAGCCGAGGGCTGCCAATCACACGAGCTGAAAATTCCTGTCTCACATGTGTCGAACAATNATAGCTGAAGTGAAAAGTGTAATTAAAAATTGAATCAGAATAATTCTAGAGAGCTCAAATTGTTCAGATATCACGATTCCTGGATTAGATTCATACGACCTTTTTCTACATAGCCCACGAATATTGTTGAAACACACTTTTGAAATTCTTTCATTATTTCGTTCAAAAAAAATCGTATCTCTCTGAAAATTTTATGCGAGCGTGGTCTCATGTACTCTTTCTCAAAAAAATTGTGAACAGTGATGCCGTGAGACATTTCACAAGACATTACGAGACAATACTTTGGAGGGGTGGTCTAAGTCTCAGTGAACACGAAAATTTTTGATCTCGTCTCAGTCTTGAAATGCACAGTATCGAGTCCTCTTGTGATGACTCCGAGTCAATTCATCTCATCTCGGTTTCCAGTTCTTCGCATTTTTTATATGTAGGAAACCGAGATGAGACAAACCGAGACAAAAACCAAAATTTTATCTTATCGTAAAAAGGAGAAAGGAAATCGATCTCGAAATATCTCAAAAATCTCGAAAAAGCGTTAGCGTAAGACTGAAACCGAGCGCCACTACGTGAGGATGTGAGAAGGCGCATGCGCAGCACGCGTGGCCGATCTCGGCTGTCAAAATAGTATATTTGGATACGAGTGAGACAGAATTCCCACGAGTGTGAAGTTGGCGGCCCGAGGCGAAGCCGAGGGCTGCCAATCACACGAGCTGAAAATTCCTGTCTCACATGTGTCGAACAATAGTTTTTGACAGTGATGTTACGTTCAGCGAGTGGCGAACTGTGCCTTTTTTCGTTTACTAGTAAACGAAAAGACTTTTCGTTTACGAGTAAACGAAAAGGCACTTTTCGACACGAGGTGAACGTAGCAGCAGTGTCAAAATGGTATATTTCGTAACGAGTGCAAAAAACATTTTTTCACGAGTTACGAACAATATTTTTCCTCACAATGTGGCGGAAATTGGACTTTTAGGCAGGCGGAGCGTGCTGAAAAGTTCACTTTTCGTCACAGCGTGATGAAAATAAAATTTCTTTCATTTCGGATTTGACGTGGAATTGCTCATCACCGCGTCCAGAATGCAACAGTTGAAACGAATAAAAGATGCTGCAATTTAAATAATGAATGAGCGCTTGCTCACCGAAGTGCGGAGTTAATTGCATTAATCAATTCATTTACCAAACCATCTGTCTCCATGAAGCAATGAATTAACCAATTGAATACTGTTGTTCCACTTCAAAGGATATTTTTATCATGAAGAGATGAATTGAGTAATCTTGGAATCACTTAACTCCAACACAAACTAGTCGGCAAGCAATCGTGGCCTATCGTGCACCCATCTATCAAAGCACTCAAGGGTAGAATACACCTCCTTGAAAGTTTAGGATCAAAGTCAAAGAGAATTGGAATAACTTTTCCAGTATTCAAACGATGAGGGAAGTTCTTATGCCTCGAGTGGGATGCTTAAATTGGAATGGGATATCATGACGAGGGGTATCGATTTTCATTGGCACTTCGACATTGAATAGGCGAAACAAGAGGATTAAACCCATAGAGGATTACATCGAGATTTCAAGGATGTGGATCATCAGTTAAGTTTGAGGAAGGGGGGGGGGACATTCAATTGAATAAATTGAAGCTTCCTCTTTCATTTATTTAAAGCGCATAATTCTGCGATTAAAGTATTTACACCGCTGTTGCGTTCGGAAACGTTTGAGACAAAAAGCCAAAATAATAAAATTAAATTGACTGTCACATTCATTTAGTTTCACCCATTCAACTCTTTTTAGACTTAAAAACGAAAGTATAAACATCAGCTCACACTACTTTTTCGCCCGTAAAAATGTTTTTCATATCGAAGTATAAACATACACAGAAAAATATAAGATTAATTTTTGCTTCGTATTATTTCAGCCCGAAATTCAACATTGAATATACCAAGAATAGATAAAAAATACGTCAAGAGTAATAATTTTACGTAATTCGTAATGATTTTCTTTGTGGAACGATCCAAACTCGCCGGAATAACTATTCACCAAACCATATAAATTTTTATTCCCAGTTAATAATTGCCATAAACCGGGTTAACACCCTTGAGAATAACCAGACTGAACTGTTCCCTCAGGCGAGAAGAAGGGAAAGCTTGAATGATTGCCGTTAGAAGTTTTTTTCCATTCCTGATAATTCCCCGCATTTCAAGCGTTGTTACTCCGAATACTGTTCAACACGACGTTGGCCATAAATTCTTCCATTTGCGCAGGACATTCGAGAGCATAAAGTTTCTTCAGAATTCACTGAACATGTAAAATACAGTTGGAAATCAGAGTTTCAATGAAATCCCTCTAATGTCAAAAAGATGATTCCCCCGGGGCTGAAGTCTCAAAATTTTATCCAAACCATCTCTCAACAATATTCCAATAATTACCTCCAACTGAATTCCCCAGATAATTCCCCGGATATTTCTATTTTCACAAAATAATAAAAAGAAACGACACTCAAACTCCACATAATTTTCTAATTCCCCTCAACGATCCCCATAAACCTACCCTTATATCTGTGAAAATACTCCAACTGAACAATTTTCTCTTCGCCCTCTCCTCCCTCACCCTTAAAAAAATAAAGCCGTAAATGATGACGCCGGTGAACCCCAGAATGATTTTCCCGATAGAAAATTATTACAGCAAACCCTATACAGCATATAGAATAAGCTGACAAATGTTCAGAGTATTCCCAATATCGGAGGACGAATACCTCCAGCTCTCCTCTCCCCTTTTCGCCATTCAAAAAAATCCGATGACACCGATAAACCCCAGCATAATTTTTCCCGACGTAAAATTGTTCAAAAACAACCCCTAAATAAAAAATGAGCTCAAAGAACTCGCAGTGTTCTCATTACCAGTGGACGAAAATTACAGTGTAAATGCCGTGCCACCCCTCAGCTCGTCCCCCACTTAATCAATAACTCTGTCCAGACTGGTCGTTTATACGCTGAGAAAAAGTAAAAAAAAAAATACGAGAAGAGAAAAATGGAGCAAAAAACGAAAGAAGTTGCAATGCAAGGAAGTAGAAAAGGTACCGATGAGTGGCCCCGCGGGGAGGAATACGAGGCAGTAAGAGATGAAAAACATTTAAGGAGAGGTAAAAGAAGAAAACTAAAAAAGGAAAAGGGAGAAGTAACGACATGCAACGCACCAACACACGAGTTTTGAGTCACTGCTAAAATAGTAAAACACCTTGTCACGCAATGCAAATGAGCCGCATAGCCTATGCCCTGGATTTTATTTTTTTTCCACCACTGAACGACCCCCTCGCCCCTTGGGAACCCCCACTGTGCTTATCCACCAACTTCTGTGTGGCTGCCTC
>NW_021680381.1:654958-812051 GCF_001412515.2 Diachasma alloeum | reverse complement strand
TGCCTCCCCCCCTCCCCCCCCCGCACTCTTTCGGTGCACGAAACACACCGAGATTTCGCCAAGAGCACCACGATCTTAATCTTAAATCCCGCTAATCGTCATCCGCTCGAGCCACTTCGGTGCCTCGTAAGTTTCCGCTCTCTCAACTTCTTGTATATACAACACTTACTCACGAGTCCTTACATACTCTAGGTTGGGGAATTTTCAAGCTTTCAGTACTTGTGGTTTGTTATTTGTATTTTACACCTAGAATGGTCAATACAACCTCTATCCACATAGCCCACGAATATTTTTGAAACTCATTTTCGAAATTCTTTCACAGGATACATGGACATGTGATTTTCTTAAAATAAGAAAACTAGTTATTTGAAATAAATAGCTGTTAAAAATTTAGTATGAATTTTATTTGAGATAAATCAATTGTTTCGTTAAGGTGTTTCATACAAAATGTCAAAATAATGAAAAAAAATTGAAATATTCAGGGGAGAAGTATCTGAGTATGCTGCATCACTGGGAATTTTTCCAAAAATTTTCGCGATCTTGCGTTCGACAAAAAAATTATGAATTTTCAATGTTTTGTATCTTCTTCAGCTTTAAGGCCAAATGTTGCTTTTTCTATATGTATAACGTATTCTCTTTAAATATTTTCTATAGAATTTCCTCGCCTCACATTTTCTAATTTTTTTTCATTCCATTTTTCTTTTCTTCTCATCAATATAATCGAACAAAAAACTTAGAAAATTTGAGCCGAGGAAATTCTACGAAAAATATCTCAATAGAATAAGTTATGTAGAAAAATAGAATCCTATTGACTTTTTCTATTAAATATTTTCTATTTAACATTTCAATAGATTCGGCCAAAAACTAATAGACAGTTCAATAAAAATCCAATAGAATGTTCTAACGAATTCGCTAGGTTTTTCTGTTAAATTTTTTTTTTGAGTGATCAATGAGAGCTGAACATGGATGGCTCCAAATGACAGTTATGTCTCGACCAGCCATAGGCATCCTTCAGATGGATTACATTAAGGATTCCGAAGAGGGATACACAACAATACGAAGATGTACATATGAATAGTAGAGTCATACTAAGCCCTCCGTGCTATCAACGGAGCACGTTGGACAATTGATGCACGATCGCTTCATGCCCCCTGGGGATGATCCAATTAACCCTTCATTAATAAGGGATTCTCATTGTGATATAGACTGGGATAATGGCAATTGCTCGTGCACGATGATGATGGCCTGGGTGCAGGCAGCTGGAAAATCCTTATCAATGTTACATGAATTTTTGGAAATGGGTGAGTGACGGTTTTAATGACACGGTAAAGTCGACCCTTGAGAGCATCACAAATTGCTCTACTTGAATTCAGAAACAATCACTTATCGAATAATTACGACAGCTTTGCTATTTCTGAAAATTCGCATTCTTCATGAATGAACTTTATACAGATAGATGAATAATGCAATGAAAAATTTAATCGACTAAGAGGATGTGAATGAGGATTTAGCAGCCATTCTGTTCTGCTCCAATTTTACGCTGTGACCTTTGGAAATATTGGAACATTCCTCGCGTTATTTTGCGCATCACTGTAAAAATAATTTTTGGTTTCGATATGGAGGACACTTTCTCAAATGGGTCATCTATTTTCGAAATAACTCACGTAGACATCATGTGTTACTTCGGAATTTTTTTGACAGAGACTTTTTGATTGAAGATTTTGAGTCACGGATTCTTCATGGTTGCATATTCATTGGAGACTTTCCTTCGGCCATTTTTCTACTTTTTTTTTGGGGTTGGGAGTGGGGACTGAAAGCGCGAGAGTGGAGACGCAGTGACTCCGCCCGTCGAAAATAGTCGGCTCGAAATTACAGGAGTCTTACTGTATGGGAAAGAACTGAAGAACAACTTGAAAATTTATCGGCTTTGGGCCAGGTTAATTTAAACGAGAAGCAGATGTCCTTGACCTTCTCCATGAATCACCATGCGTTGAGAGATATCTGAACGCTACAATCCACCACGTTTTTTCAGTGATAGAATTTAACAAGACTTGTTTCATCAATTCACGAGATATCGCTGAAAAAACGTTTTTCTAACAACAAAAAATTCCTTTGACGAATTTCGCAAATTCCACCCGATGGTGAAATAGTCACAAAAAAGGAATAACTCTCTCAAACAAGTCCCATTGCATTCTGGATATCCGCCCGGATGCCTCAATGAATGTAACTGATTGTAAATGCATCCAAACCTATCAATCCCCTCTCGCTTCCCGTTTCATTAAAAGAATTGCTGAAATTCCCGATGAACAGGTGATAAAAAATTTTCACTGCAGAATCTGAGCAAAAACATTTGTGTAATTCACTCCCATATACCGTTAATCCATTACCCAAGCCCCTGGATTGCGAAAAATAACTGGAAAATGGTTTCCATGGGTATTTACATGGATAAATACATTTTTGTTTCCAGACAAAAAAAAATAAAAAATGAAAGAGAGGAAATCGAGTTATCCATGCACGCAGACTAGAGACCACAAACTGTAGAAGGATTTAACCAGCAAAGTGGTGGGATCAAAACGTGCTGTGCTGGATATGAAAAGGGGTGAGGTGGATGAGGGTGTGGGATAATTTCCTGCATCCGGTGAGGACCAGAACCAGAGGATCGAGCAAGGGTGGAGATGAAAGGGGGGAGGGTAAAACGGTGGGGTACAATTAGCACGGGCAATGTGTAAAATGAATTATCATCCAGGAGGCTTTGGGTCCAGAGTGTCGGGCGTTATTAGTAGACCTAAAGCCCACCCCACGTACGAAAAAACGAATGGGCCGAGCTTGGCCCAAGCCCGGTGGCCGGCCTGCCGAACTTCGGGACCCGTTCCTCAACCGGGACCGCGCCGGACTTGGTTGAAACCTGGAATGATAACATCGGGCCAGGTCTGGGCGCCCATCTCGGCCCAGCGTTGATTGCCAGTCGTTGGCCAGGCTCAATTAAACATTACTTAATTACATGAATATGATAATATGGGTGATTGAAATACAAGTAATTTAATATTACTCCTCAGCATTCGTAATAGGTTCAACGAGGAAAAAAAATCAATACCGGCATGCGACTGGTGCCGCACTGGCTGCCAAACTGTTCATGGCAATTATCAATAATAACAAAAACAAAATAATTAACATTTTTTAGGATGATTTTTAGTATTGATTGTGCCCTACCTACCAAACCCTAACGCAATCATCGCTGAAAAACCGATTTTGTTAACTTAAAATATTACCCCCTAACGTGGGCTCGAACCCACGACCTCACGACTACTAATCCGACGCCCTAACCACTAGTCTACCGCGCAATTCGTAAAACCTCTACTTCAAATCTTCCATATTAATTCCATCTCGGTTTTTTTCGACTTGAATGTTTTATCATTCAGTTGATAGAAATATTAAGTGATTCAACTACAGTTTAATCGGTAAATTAATTCAATAATGAATAATAATAATTATTATTATTAATTACAATAATAATTATAACAATTAGGATTACTGTTGAATGACCATTCTTCTTCTTTTCGTAATAATTAGCGAGTAACATGTGACTTCAACACCTACAATGTCACCATTTTTTTACGATTACACCCTTAATATTTTACCCTCAAGTTTCCACCCTTACCATTCAACCCTCAGAATGTCAGTCTTATGATTTTTTCGCCCCTTTCCATTATTGCGATTTGACCCTTACAATTTTACTCTTCAGATTTTACCCTTATGATTCCACCCCTATGATTCCATTCTCATCATCTCACCCTTACGACTTAACCCTTACAGTTACACCAACGGCTGGAGCCCAATGACCAAGCTCCGGGCCACCGCTGGCTGAGGCTTGGTTATCGAGCTCCGGCATGCCAGTGTCCGGCCAAGGCTGGGCCAGATCTGTCAACCAAGGCTCGGTTACCTGCCCTTCTCCCGAGACTCAAGCCCTGGTCCCCAGGGATGGCCGAACCTCGGTCCAAGCCTGGGCGCCCAGGCTTGGCAAGCCCAGGCTTGTGCCAGGCTTGGCCCGTTTCTCCAACACTGGCATTTCGTACGTGGGACCCAAATACGTTCAATTCAATTTCAAACGAGAGAACATATGACGTGAATTTTCATCCCTGCAAATTGATATGTTGCTTCTGGAGAAATTATCATCGGTAGTTTTCAATTTAAATATTCATGGATTTTTCAGAATTCTCTGATTTTGTCATTGAATGATTGGAAATTGAATTTTGAGGGCAGCTATGTGAATGGGGGGGAGGTGGGTTGCTGGTTTGCGAGTGATAAAACGTCAAATATGATGGGTTGATTCAATTTAATTTTGCTCTTCGGTTCACCTCTTTGCCTCTTTGCATTTGTAATTGTTGACATATGGTCCATGTTACGTTGACTTCCTCAGTTTCCTGATGTTTCGTTAACCGCTAATTTTCTATCTTTATTTGTCCCTTTTGAAATCAGGCAATTTACAATTTTTCGTCGGGAGTTTCTTAATTTTTAATTTCCATCATTTTTGCTTCCCAATGGAAGCTTTCAATCGCTCTAATTTCAATTCCCAATTTTTTGTGTTAGGGTAACTAAATATGGTCTAAAAGGTCCGAATTAGTTATTTGTGTCACAAGGCCCTTAAGTGGAGGTTTGCGATGAGTGCTGCTAACTCACATGAATCGCAAACCGACACTACGGGCCGAGTGGTACNGGGAAGAGCGGGGTCCAGGGGCCGCAGGCCCCGGTGGGGCGGTTTGAAGAAAGACCAAAGACCCACTGAAGAAAGACCAAATAAACAAAATTGAAAAGAGGGAAATGATAAATTATAAATTCTAAATTAACGGACCGATCTAGAATGAAAAAATGAAGTAGAATGTGTCACAAGGTAAAATTCAACTATTTGTGCTGACGTACTTGCTGCGTCGTCACTGGTATTATTCACTTCACTAAAAATGTCTTGTGACTCCTCTTCGTCACTATCGGGTATAATGAAATTTATTTCACTCTTTTGTTTAACGGAATTTGTTACGATTTTCCTCGTGAATTTTGGGTTTTGGTGGCAAACTATAGTTCAGCCGCACGAGCTATAGTGTAAGAGGGACTCACTTCACGTCTTACTTAACAGGCAATGGCCCGTTAAATCGTGAAATCGGGGCTAGTTTTTACCTACCGGCCCATGGCCTGGTAAATCCCAGTTACGGGTTCTAAAACACACCACGAAAACGCCACTTAACGAGCATGAATGACAAAATAGTTATTTTCATCACAAGGTCCACAAAGTATTTTCTGACGAATGTGGCTTTGTAATCACATTTGGCCTATAATCACATTCGTCAGAAAATACTTTTGGACCGTGTGATGAATGCAATTTTTCGTCAGAAGGCCCGTAAACCGCGATCAAACCGAGCGAAGCGAGGTTAGAATCACGGTTTACCGGGTCTTCTCACGAAAAAGTATTTTTATTCCTTTCAACGACTCTACTGGAGTTTATTCATACTACTTTAATAAACTGAGTGGCCTCAGAGATAGCCGCCAAAAATAGTCTATGTGAAATAATGAATGAGGTCTAAAGGGACTTTTCAGATTATTTTGTGAATCTCTCTAAAACTCAAGGGTTCAGACAAAATGGAAACGAACTCTTTTGTAGCGCATTTCGCTCTCAACCTAATAGCTCTGAAGATATTAGCGAAATACGTAACTTAAAAATTACATCTTCCATAAACTTAACAAAAGTCGTATTAAAAGTTGAATAATCCTTTTTTAATATTTCATTCGTACTTAAATTAATCTCCAGGGATGGTCGGTGAAATAATGGGCCCGATGGAGTCTCGATCAAGTGAGTCATTGCCAGAAGCTCGAAAAAAAAATTGAATTAATAAAACAGAAATGGAGAGGAGAGCCCGGACTGGGAACAATGGAGCGCGTTCGGATGAACGCACTCGTCGATTTCATTATTTCATAGTGAGAATTCGTCGAGCTCCACCGGAACTCTAAAATTTAAACCTTTGGAGTGGGGGTTAAAAAAATTGGCTGGCTCAAATATATAATAAAAACGCAGTTGAGAGAGGAAAATGGTGGAAATGAGGGGGAAAAATTCAGTGAAAAAATCATAGGGTTGGTTTTTTTTTCCCTCTCAACCGGGTATTCCTCCCGGAAATTAAAGATTCAACGAGCCGTTGGTAATTCAGGGTAGCAGATTAAGAGAAACAAGGGATGGAGTGTGAGGAAGAGGTAGGAGTAGGAAAAGAGAGTGATGGTGCATGGAAGAGAGGTAATAATGGAAATCGATTTGAGAGAGCGTCAGTTGACCAGTGACGTCCGGCAACGTTAAGCCCCCGCGGGCCAACGTAAATTGGACGGATTTCAATTCCTCTGTATTTACAAGGTCACTCCAATTTGCTGAAACACAACTCATAACTGGGGAAAATTGGAAACAACTGCGTTTTGACAAATGAAAAAATTTTAATTGAGTTGAAACAATTAGTTTGGTCATTTTGGGTTTTATTCGTTTTTTGGGGACAGGCTGGGAAGGAAAATAACACTGTGGTTCATTGCGGACACTTTTCATTCACCGATGTTATGTTGCAATTGTTTGAGATGATGTCACCCGCCAAACATGACTTTTTTGGGATGTTGTTCACTGAAAGAAAAAAAACGATTTCCAGAATCAAGTCCATTCTTGCCACAATATTTTCCTTCATTAGATGGCGAGAAATTTTAAAAGATTAAGAGAAGTGACCATTCTTGTAATGAGAATGCATGTTTTCCGAATAACTTATGTGAATTTATTACAATCAACACTGTAAAAAATTCCAGACTGATTTTGGTGTTACATCCAAACACAATAGTTATTGATGGTCTTTGTTTCGAATGGGCGCTGTGGGATTTTTTTCTCTCCAAGTCCTAATTTTCTTTGAATATTTTTCTCTTGTTAAAATACTGCATTCATTCTCCTGCTGCGCACGCGGAATTTTAAAAACTTGATACACTCGTTTCTTTGCAGGGAAGATTCAGGGAAATATCCAATCAATTTTCGAAGTCGAGTGGGATTCGAAGGATAATTTCTAACCATCGGATTCTGGCCAAGCAGAGGGCAATTTTACTACACTGTTAGATATTTTTCGAAACTTCATGGAAAATATAATAGTCTCATGAGAGTGACATTGAATCCGATTTAGGGGGAATATGATTACGAAATTTCAAGTTTTAGGTAGATTTCAAGGAAATTCATGAGTTTTCAGTTATCGTGAGATGAAAATTCCACAACTTTATTAAATTTTCAGTGGAACATGAATATTCAGAAACGAAATACCATGAATTGTGAACTTTTCCCTAGATTTTCCTGATTTTTCCGAATTATCATGGAATAATTGCACCGAAAAATCAAGTATTTTATTGATTTTCAGATCATTCGAACAAAAAATCAATGAAATATTTTATTTTTCAGCAACAAAATTCCCTGAAATTTCAGAGGAATTTGAACGCGATAAAAATTTCCGGAATTTGGCACGAAAAATTCAGACGAAAATTTTTAACAGTGTATTTGACAGTTATTTAGTTAAAAAAATTGCAAAGCTGGAAGGAAATAGTCATGGGAAATAATGAAAAGCTGTGAAGAAATATTCAGTGAAATTTTGATTTGGATGTACTTCACAGCATAAAATACTACGCTCTAAATGGCCACAATCGGATGGCCAGAAATTATCCAACAAATACTTCTCAAAGTCCAAAATTATCGATGAATTTCCTCAAATTGTTGTGCAAGAAAAAGGATCGTGCCAAATTTTGTTGAAAAATTTGACAGTTTTCTTTTGCTATTCTACAAAGTTATCGGCCAACAATCGATAATTTCTGAGAGTTTGTGCACATTTTCGGAAAATTTTCTCCAAAATCCGATTATAACAGTATTTATTATCCAGTACTTTTAGCTCTAATTTCTATTGACTTGTGCTCGAATTAAACCACGTTTTCCTATATTTTAAGAAAGCCCTCGCTTGTCGATCATGAACTTCTGGTTCTTCCATTAACAAGATCCTAGTATGGTTCTTGAATGACGGAATTCCTCCATTCTGAAATAACCCTGGAAAATTGATGCAATTATCATTCTAAGAATAACGATTTTGTGAACGGTAAAGTTGGTCTCTCATTTAAAACCACCTGTCTATTTCAAACCCAATTCCTCCCCAGATGGGAGCATCATTCACGCTTGGTTTCCCACTTCTTTTTGTTTCTATTTACTTTCGACAACATATGCGTGATTTGTGTCAGAAATAACTTATTTATATGCAAGTTTGTTCCGTCGCAACGGAGTATTAAATTCATATCTCATATAAGCATTCCAACAAAGAATTTATTCATCGTTTAAATAAATCAATTGCAAAAATATCGTATTAAAAAAAGCTCCATTAAACAATCGAAAACTGAAACTGACTACCATCTTGAATTTTAATTTAATAAAAGAAAACAAAGTAAAATAAAAGTCGCAAATAGTCTGCGTGAGCTTAACTGTAGCTCAGGAGTATTGCCCGGTTCATACACAAGTTGTGCAGGTAATCAACTTTATTTGATTATGGTTTCACTGCACAGACAAAGCCGTATTCTCTCTCCAAAACCCCGACTATATCACGGTTGGATTTGCCTATGTACAAATGTGGGGCCAAGCTTGGTTGGAAGCCCTGAATTCAAGCTTCCTGTGTGAACGATTTGAATGACTGGATATCCAATTAATCCTATTTTTGGAGCTCACTTCATAAATAAATCGATAATTTTCCACTAATAAAATGCGCTGTTCTCACTATTCAGATGTAGAATCGCCAAAAAAGTTAATTCTTGGTAAACCTCAATATTATTCGCATAAAAAAAACAATTTGATATAAAATTCATGCACCTATGAATAATAGGAAAAAAAGTTGACCAGTCGATCGAAACATCAATATTCGAATGGTCAAATGGCTCTTGAATCAGTATCGGAATGACCCGAACCCCCTAAACCCGAACGGCGGAGTTTCTTGTGCTCGTATACCACGTTAAATCATTCTTCTAACGTGTCGAGTTAATTAAAGTCTTTATTCAATTAGTTATATATACAATTGTTATATTTTTCTCATAAAGGGTCGTCTTTCGTATTTGGTGGAATCTGCTCATTGCTTTTACGTTTTGCCCAGTTTTCAGAGCTGCCAGTGCAACTCCCTGCACTGTAATTTTGCTCGGTTCTCTTTTTAAATTTTCCCCTGTGATAGATCAATCATTAAACAATCAATTTAATCCTCGGAAGAATATTTTGATGAAGAAAAGGATAAGTTGCGGAAAAATTTGTTTGACATGTGAAGTTAAGTAGATCGTTCGAGTATAACGACGTTCGATTCTTCAATGCATCAGTACACAAAGACCAATTTTTCTACGATTTCGCGAGTTTCTTTCCCTATTTTTGGATTTCAATCACTTAATTAACAGTTTTCTTCATCGTCAATAATGATTTTATTTAGTTGTTGCCTACATTTTCCGTTTGATACACGCTACACCAAACAGCGTCTCGAACGAACTCGGTTAGGAGATAGCGCCTAAAGATATCGTGTCAGTACAGTCCGTCACAAAATTCAAATTATAAAAAGATTCCTATTTTAAATCTGAAAAATTGAGCTTGGGTCGAACAGATTATAGTTTTCTGTTTCTACCATAATTTAATTAAGAGTAAAAAAGGGAGGAAAAATGCATAAGATTTTAGAAATAAGTCATAACTAGTAGTACGGGTACTCGTGGTCGTTCGGGTACTCCTACTTTGACGGTATATAACTCCCTCGCTTACTCATTTTCAGGAGGAATGCGGAGGAATGCTGCAGGACCTAAGCAACAAAATCAACAATAAATATCAGGAGGTTCACACACATCCGCTCCTCTCAATCTTCAAAATGGCCGAAGTCGAGGTGAAATTACCACAGAGCAGTGAGGGACGTGTGACCACATCCTGTCTCACTCTGGTAATCCTCGTTTCGATCCTGTTAATCACAGTATCCAGTCGAATTGGTCTCAATCCTGGTGTACTTGATGCTCCTACATCGTGACAGGGTACGTGAGTCTCAATAAAACGACTAAAATCTGGACAGATGTTTAAAGAATGATATTTATAACATGAGAGGTGAGACGAAAATAAGAGTGCATTCACATGCCTGTATTATGCTTGAGGAGCGATGTTAGAAAATGTGTATAAAATTCAATATTTAGGAGATATTCAAATATGTATGAGAAAAATTGTAGAGTGAATTGCTGAGTGGAATGCGGAGAATTTGTTCTCGTGGAATAGAACTCATCATTTCTGGGGCTGATGAAAATAGTGGTATCAGATTGTCGGTGAAATTTACGATTGAAAATACGCTTTGAGGCGTTTTCACTCCAATAGTTCCAGGGATTCGCGAGAGACTTTCTCATTTGAAAAAATTGTTTTTGAAGTATGTCAGGAACAATTGGAAAAAGACCGGCTCAACACCCGTATTTATTGTCAAAAATTCTCCGGTCTGTTCAACACTACCATTTTCATGCTCATCAGACCACCCCTTTTCATTCAAACATCAAAGCGAAATAAACTCGCGTTTCTCTTTGCTTTCATTTTTTACAGAAATGTGACTAATCGTCGAGTTTCGTTCGTTTCCGCACAATTCGTCATCACAACTGAATTTTATTTCTCAAGAATTTTGAAGAGAGCCCGTAGAGATATCAAATTTCCAAAATTCATTTCAGTAGTGAAGCGGTAAAATGGTTTCAGTCGATTTAGCCGTTACTTGAGTTTTCGAATCTCCGAATCTAAAGGAGATCATAAAATCTTCGTAATCACCTTTCTTATAGACCAAATTGGAAGCTACAAAATAGGTAATGACAACCATTTTTCTATCTCTCTTCGGTTTCGAGATTTTCATTGAAAACTGTCTAATAGTAAAAATCGACTTGGACCATTTTTTATTTTAATTTTAAATATCTCTTTACTGCATGGAACGACCAACGTCTACGATCGTCTACGCGTGATAGAAGTGGGGAGCCGCCAGCATGGTAGTGCGTTATAAGGGAAACACGGAAACTCACGCACGCTACTACGAAATGGCGAAAAGTGGGAAACCGTTTGGTCGTGGAATAGGTTAAGGTATATCCCTAGAAAACACGTTTTTTTACGATTGTCTCCATGTTTTTCATAGATATTCCCAAGCTATTGAAAAAAATGCTAGCTAGTTATCCTATACACTATAGGAGATAATAAATAATGAAATGCGGCTTTTAGTACGCGAGGCATAGGTTAAATGGGCGTTAATGGGGCCCCCCGAACTCGATTTTTCCATCTATGTGAAAATGGTTCTTATATTACGATGTTCTTAATATACGAATCCGTGGTAGATTGATAAATTCCGAATAGGGTGATTATTTGTAAAATTTATAGTACATAGTTTCTTCAATATTCAACTCTAAAAAATTTTGAGAAATCATTTATCATTTGATTCAAACAGCTATTGTTGTCTCCACCAACAACATATGAGGATAAAAAAACTCAATAACTTATGAGAATTCAATAAACTAAGCAATTTAGAATTGTTTCCGAAAATACATAGGGACTAACTTTTGGGTGCTATTGTTTTGGGATATGCCTTAGCCCAAACAAGGGTCACTACACGTGACCCTGCGACTTTGATCACCTCCGCCGGGATTCCCTGACGGATGATTGAGGCCCGATAGATGGCGATTAGCAACCATGGACTTGATAAAGAGAAACAGCTGACTTCAAGTTGCGTTTTAATGCTCCTAGAAGTGCTAACTGCTAGACTCGCGAAATTTCCGAACGCCAGTCAGCTATTTCACATTGCCTCGGTACTTTATTCCTTCGTCCTGTTCCTTGTGCTCGTTCCTTGTTTCTTATATTTTTTATTGTGACTGGTTGGCGTTTTCCTTAGTGGAGGCTTCGGCGACGAAAATGATCAAATCATAAAACACTATGGATTCAAACAATTATTTGAATGAAGCGAAAGAAAATTTTTTTTTTTTCATTTATCCATTTTTGATTAGAATCGTTTTTTTTAAATATGACGTAGGAAAGTTGCATAATCATTAACAGAAATGACGCAAAAAATTTGTAATTATATTCAAAATACCATTAAAAAAATTCCAAGTTGGAGATTTTTTAAAGTTGATTTTTCGATTAAAAAAACTCAATCTCTAATTTTTAGCGGTCGGAGACAAATTTGACTTGAAAAAGTTGGATTACTGAGGAAAAATCCCGCGGAAAAATCTATTTTTTTATTTTTTTCCGAAAAACGAAACAGTATTTTCCCCGGAGTGAACCTTCCCTTCAATAGGCTCCACACAGTGTTTTTTGTCAGGAATTTTCCTGCCTATTTAGACAAATCGAAACCACCTTGCTCCAGCCTCCACTTTCATTTTTGTTTATAGAAATGTTAATTTGGCATCACAATTTGTCATCACCACGGAGTTTTATCCCTCAAAATTCTTGAAATGACCCACCAGAAATCTCGAATTTCCTAAAATCGTTTTCATTTCTAGAAAAGCCAGCGCATCTGCTTCTTTTAGTATCATCGACAATTGGCGTCTACTCCACTCCGGTAGTTGTAAGAGAACTTATTCGTGAAAAACTTTTTCACCTAAAAAACTTGTTTTCCGAGTACGGCAAAAAGTACTCGAGGAAAGTAGGCCGAGCAGCAGTGTTTTTCGTCGAAATTTTCTCTGGCTATCTAGTGCCACAATTTTCATATTCAGGAGACCATCCATTGGCATTCAAACATCAAAGCAAACTAACTTATACATCTCGTTTTCTTTTTCCTACAAAAATGTGACTAATCATTAAGCTCCATTCAGTTTCGCACAATTCATCATTACAACTAAATTTCATCGCTCGAGATTCTCGAAATGACCCAATGACCCAATATATCAGAATTCCTAAATTTATTTTGATGAAAAAAATTAGAAAAACAATCGTCATCTATTTTCTCCCAATAGTTGCGGAAATATTCATGCCCAACTTTGTCAGTTTATAATCTTGTTTTTTGCGTACAATAGGCTTCAACCCGGTCATTTTCGTCAGGAATTTTGTTGGTATTCCGTAATTTTCATATTCACTGAATCATTTATTGCCGTCCAAACATCAAAGCAAATAAACTTACGCATCCCATTGTTTTCATTTTTCTATAGCAATGTGACTCATCATTGAGTTTCGTTCAGTTTCGCATAATTTATCGTCACAACTGGATTTTATCTCTCAAGAGTCTCAAAATGGCCCACTAAATGTATCAGACTCCCTAAATTTATTTTTATAAAAAAAATTTGAAAAAAAAACCAATTGTTATCTATTTTCTTCCAATAGTTGCGGAGATATTCATGTAATACTTTGTCGTTTAAAAATCTCATTTGTAGATAAAACCCCGGTCGAAGCTAATGTGTTTATCAGAAATTTTTCTGGCATTCCAGTGCCACAAATTTCATATTCATCGAAGCAAATAATCTTATATTCCTTATTGTTTTTTTTTCGGCCTAACTCATTATCAGCACTGAATTTCATCTCTCAAGTGACTCATTTTCATGAAAAAAATTTATCTATTTTTCCCAATAGTTGAAGAGATATTCATGCAAAACTTTGTTGCTCAAAAATCTCTTTTGTAGATGAAAGCAATTTCGAATGTACACTGAGAAAAACAAAATTTTTTGAGAAGTACGTCTTTACTGACGTCAACCAAGTTGTGACTTCAAAATTTTCAAGAGCAAAATATCTTGCACTAAGAACAAAACACTTTCTTCAAGAAATTTTGTACTTGTCCTAAAGACTAGGACAATTTCTTGATGCCAAGAAAGCGATTTCTCATACCATGTAAAATTTAATTAATTCATTTCAAAGTTTTTAGCCTCAGTTCTAAAATATTTTAATGCAAAAACTACTTGAATTGATTTGAGAACTCATTTTCTTTATATGAGCCAATTGCCCTCATCTTTCGGACAAGTATAAAATTTCTTGGCGTAAGATTTTTTTTTAGTGTGAGATATTGAGCGCTTGGTAATTTTCGAGCCATAAATTTCTTGATACAAGTAAAGATTTACTTCTCAAAAAACTTGTCTTCTGAGTGAAGTGTTTTGTCAGAAATTTTTCTAGCATTCCAGTGCCATAATTTTCATATTTATCAGACCATGCATTGTCATTCAAACATCAAAACAAATAATCTTGTATCCCTTCTTGTTTTGAATTTTCTATAGAAATGTGACGAATCACCAGGTTCTGTTCAGTTCCCCTTAACTCATCATCGCAATTGGATTTTATCTCTCAAGAGCTCTAAAACAAACTACTGGATGTGCTAGATTTATCATAATTTATTTTTATAAAAAAACTGAGACCATCCGCCTCTCGAAGTATTCTTTTAGTATAATCTACAATCGTCGTTACCCAAATGACTTCCATGCCTCCGAATGTTTACCCCAGCCCTGTTTCTCTTATCAGTGTTGTTTCGCACCGAGGATCACTGGCATTCGTTATCACTAACTCCCCTCAAAACCCACAAAAGAGAGTTGATTTTTTTTTCTGAACCCTGAGCTTATCAGTCGTGGTATCTTTAAAACTTTTCCCTCCGAACTTTTCACTCGCGATGAATATCCCTTGAAGCCACGTATATAAACCGAATACTTGCTTTCACTTGTTACGAAAAAAAAATTATGGTCTGAATAAATCAATATTTTCACTGAGCCACAAAAAATTTGTTTGCATTTATTTTTATCACAGAGTTAATCGTCCAATTATTCAATTAATTATTGGTGCTGACATAAATCATCAAAAGACTTATGTGGAGCAAATTTCATGAATTACAATTGCAAGGATTTTTGTCGGAATTTTTTTCTCATTGAAATTTCACGTAATTTCGTTATTAAGAATTAGAAATTGATTAACTAGTTCTTAAATTTCATCAACTAGTGTGGAAATTCACCAAATATTTTTTTCCGTGCAGTTATATAACTTTTTGATCTCGATATGGACCTGACCAAAATTTCCACACGAATTATTTTCCCCCTCTCCTCGAGACAGAAAAAAACTCCTTTCACAATTTCAATTGACTCAAATATGTTCTTTTACTACTAATTCCAAAAGTTCTACACTCCACGAAGCAGTAAATCTCAGCCACGGGTGGCATCGATTCGGTTGGTTCACTGGGATGAGTAATGCGATGGGATTTCCCGAGAGTATCGGTACGTGCCCGCTTGAAATGAAAAATCCGTGCGGACTGTCGTTGATTTTTGAATGTTTTTTTATATTTTATTTCCTTCAGTTTTATGCCCAACGTTTTTTTTTATCCGAATAATCCACATCGAGAGGTGAATTACGATGGCTCCAGGAACGTGCGAAACTCGACGAGTGGGGTCACTGGATGAATGCAAGATTTATGGCATTGGTGATCATTTATGAGAGGGGGTGAGCATTATTTCATGAACAGCTACACTAGACTCTAGGATCATTTGAAAAGGTGAGGTCGAATTAATGGAGAATTATTAAGAGTGTGGAAGTACGATGAACGTATAACGATCGCTTCCACCACTGTTTATACCACGATTAATACGAGGGATATATCATTTTGTATAATTATGTTGAATGTGATGCTCTTGGGACACGTGAGATTGTGTGATAAATTCGTTTACTCGAAGCACTGATGACTTTTTGAGGTTGTCAAAAGGGTGTATATGAAGAATATAATGATATTAGTTGTATTATACACGAGATTAATTATTATATATTATGTATGTGAGTAAGATATAGAGCGAACGAAAGAATAATAATTTTTGTAGTGAAGTGGTGGAAGAGGAAACTCAAATTAATCTGAGTCTTCAGATTATTTTTTATAAAAAATGTCTTCTGATAATTTTTTGTAATACGTTTCCTAATTGAGATAGGAGTAAAGAAGAGTAGAATATTAAAAAAATATTATAAAATTATAAAATTTTATCGTCTCGGAAATTATAGATTTTTGAAGGAAATGTCCCTAAATTTTTTTCTGTAAAATTTCTAACCTACAGAGAAAGGCTTTTGACGTGCCCAGAAATATTTGCAAATTAATATGTATCAAATTCGTTGATTCGTCTACTTTCACCACTTCTCTGCATTCACAAAATAGCGAGGAAAAAAATTACAGCAACTTAAAAAAGCTTTTGAAGGTGATTTAAATTGCAGTGAATATTTAAAAAATTGAGAAGAGAAAATTGAATGATAATGAATTACTCTGTGAATATTTCAGAGGATTTTGGGTTTTCCTGAATTCTAAAAAACTCTTCTCTTCAATTCTCCTAAATCCACTAGTTCTTGAGATGTTTAGAGAATACGATGGATCGTGTTAGTCTCGTTCTTCAACATCATTACTTTATAATTTGAAGCCCTTGAAAATTCTATTATCCTTTCAAAAGTAAAATGAATGTAAATTCCTCATTCAGTGAATTACCTCCTCAGTCCCTTGTAATATTCACAGCAATGATTTTTAAATGACTCATAAAACATTTACGAATGCAATCACTTACGTTGCAAATGCTTTTTCATTCGAGTAATTTTTTTTCTCATTAAAATGATGAAAATACCCGTGACTGCTGCACACTTGTTATCAATATTGAGCTTTAAAAAATGATAGAATGATGATTTTTATCATAAACAAAAATTCATGAAGTTGAACTCTAATAACGAGGGTCTATAATCCCACGAGATGAAAAATGTAAAAATTTATGGATAAGATTGAATTTCAATTCTGCGGTTCAGTGGAGGAGGGCTGAAATCAGTCAGACTCAGTTGAGTATGTGTTTGAGTATATATCTAATCTACTCGGCTGGAGCCAGAGAGACTTACGACCGTGAGGCAGTGGCGAGTGTGACGTGGCTATCGGAAAAGCAATAATGTACGAAGTTTATGATACAGGGAGAAGCACGTTGCGCTGTACACAAACACACACGTACACGTACACGACACAATACACATAAGGAGAGAATAACCTGGAATAATTAACGCACGTGAATGTATGAATACATGGGTTAACACTGTGTCATCGTGCTGAGGGATGCAGGACATTTTTTTGGTCGGTTGTTTTTCTGGGATAAGAGTAGCTGACACATTCAATAGATTCATAATTACTTCAATTAAAATTTTACATAATCCAGAATTAATTTTTTTGCTTGTCAACGGTGAATTGTTAATGAGGGCACGAGATTTATGATGTTGTCAATCGGTTTATTCGGGATATTATGGGTATTCTGGATTATTCAATCATTCTGATTCTATCACTGAATCGGAAAAAGGTGAAAATTTCGGGTCAATTCGAATTCACGGTCAGATCACGAAGTAAATCACCCATCGAGTTCAGTATCGTATCGTCTCAATCTCTGTACAGTCAGTATTGTCGCAATCGCTCTATCGAGTACATCACCGAGTACATCACCGTGGGATACTGAGTTGACGCTCCTAGTAGCGTCTCTATTCGAGTCAATCATCTATTAATTTCGAGTCAATTATCAATCATTTTGAGACTATAATCAAGTGAATTATCAAGAGAATTATCAAGTGCAGTGTAGAGACAATTATCGAATTTAAATTGAGACAATTCAACGAACAGTGTACCCATATAAAATTTCTAGACGCGTTGTTTACACTACGAATAAAGTACATCATCAGTGGGTTTGTAGTAAATCGCGTGTTCTTAATTTTCACACATTTTTCAAATCACTTTTCCCCAACCCGCCTAAATTTTTAGCATCAATCTCAAACAAACCTTTTTTATAGCTCTCAATTCGCTCTACAAAAAAGGTGATTACAAAAAATTTGCTACCTCCCTTACGTTTCGAGATATTCACTAAAAACTGGCCAATAGTCTAAATCGACTTAAGCCGGTGTACCGCTTTGCTACTGAATTATCCCCCGAAAATTCGAGAAAATTCAGGTTAAAATGGATAATTCAAGGTATGTTGGATCAGAATATTGACTTTCAATTAAAAATTTTCAAAAGTTGTGAAATCTTCGTCCGATTTCTTGTAATAACTTATCAATTCCCTTGAATTCGACTGAAGATTTGAAATTTAATAATGACTTTCCCCCTAAATCGAGGGCAATGCCACTCTTGCGAAAATTACTACCATTGTTCATGAAATTTCAATTTTCTAAAAAAATGCTCTTTGCATTTTTCGTGGAGTTTTATGAAGATACTTCTTCATCTACAAAAAATATCTCGTAACATTTTTGTTATAAAACGGTGTTCGATATATCTACCAAATAATCTGTAAGACATTTTTTCAGCTTTCCTCGTACTGCAATCTTGCAGTAGAGCTAATTCTCCAATTATCGCAATAACAACTCATACATTGGGAGAAAAATAAACAAGTTCTCAAACCAGTATTAATCGCTAGTTCAAAATTACCAAAAAAACGTGTTTCATTCAAATTTTGAAGTCTCAACGCTACCTACGCTACGAACGCTTTTTCATTCAACTAGAGAAAACTTCTTTTGGGGGATTTTTCTCATAAAAAAAGGTTTTCTGACATTCTTTGATACTCCTACTAGTTTCCGAGATATTGATAAAGTAATCTGTACGAATTTCCCGAACTCATGTCCTTCTACTTGATCGTTTAATTATCTCGATGATGAGGAATAGTACGTGAAATTATCGAGATTTTTTTTCAGGTGGGAACATTTATGATTCATTTATTCTCCATTTTCGCGTGAAACCCTTACTTCCAAAAAAAAATTACGATCAAAATCATCAAAAAATTCGTCTTAAACTTCATGAATTCTACCATTGCATAATAAAATCACCACTACAACCACCATTTCTTCTCATCCAGTTTTTTCCCGAAGGATAATAGTCCGCGTTTACAGATATTGATGCACCAATATCGGGAAAACCAACGAGAGAACAGGAAAACGTGAAATACAGATGACAAAAAAAACTGTATATCGATGCGATCTGCACTGCAGTTGTGAGGTGCGACTGAATTAAAGCTCTGGGTCACTTGTTTTTACGGTATATTTGGTTTGGTTTTGGCGTACAAACGGAATCGACACTGTGAACACGGAATATCGAATGAGCCACGGCGGAACGATGATTGACGGTGAACACAAGAGAGGCCAGATAGGGAGCAAGGTTCACCTCATTTTTTTTACTATTCTTCCTCTTTTATTACTCTCTTTCTTTTTCACTTTTTCTCCGTTTTATTAACCTCATATAAATTCCAGTGTCCATGTACGTCGTTACTCTCTCTCGGTACATCTGGACATTGCCCAATGAAATACACGACGCAGATCATAAAATTCACTCATCCATATCCGCGTGACATCGGATATATGATAAAATCGTTACGGTCACTAGTCACTGTAGTACCTCGAAATTAAATGTCAATGATTACGTTCCGTGTTAAGACTCTTTTTGATTTTAAGTGACAGCTACTTGTGAATTTTCGGTGCTGTGAATTTGAATTCAATTTACGTTCGCATCGTTCATGGAATTTTTTATTCATCTTGCAAATTCAACGCATTCAAAGTTTTCGTATCAAAGTATTTTGATATTTTCAGTTTCAGAACTTTAAATTGAAATTTGAAAAATTATTTTTGAAATTCTAAAAATAATTCATCTAATCCAATAGTATTGAAATGATCATGGAATTTTTTCGCAAAAAAAAATCGCGCGACGTTTCCCCGCGAATTTCCCTTGGGTTTCTTTAAATTAGTAATTTGCCAAAGAATACACTGATAGAACGGATTAGTTATTGTTAACGAATGGATTTTGGTTGGAGGTTAGGGTCTATTCGGTCTCACCAAATGTTCATTCGTTAATAGTTAACGAATGTATATTTGAGGAGCCTTGTTTGACTTGACTTTCGCCATTCAAGTGAACCATTCGTTAACTATTAACGAATATTCATTTGGTCATATTCAACTCTACCATTCGTTAATAGTTAACGAATCTCGTTTGGAATAAATGAATCATTCTATCAGTGTACAAAGGAACAATGACTCCATTTGAAGTCCTGGTTTACCAGCTCAATTTTGATAAAATAATTGAGACAAAGCAAACTTCAACAGAATTATTCGTCAGTAGTATAATGATCACGCGGGACAGTGGGTAATTATGGTTTCATCCCTTTCAATATATTGTAACAAATTGACGATCAATTAAATAAATCGGCGGATTTACTTATTAAGTTAATACAAGTGAATAACATCAGATCAATAGAATAACAAAAACAAAACACATTCATTTATTTCATCAAGAGGGAAGTGCATTGATAAATTCAACATTCCATTCCGTTACACTATTATACTTGCTTTTTCACAAAAATTACCGCCTCGGCAACTCCTACAAGAGTAACTGACGATTCTGAAATCATGATAATTTCAAGATCTTTAATTATCAGGAGCTGAAGCCCCCTCTTCTAAATTAACACCCAGACGGAAAATAACAAAATTTAGAAGAAGTTGAATTCGATCTATTCTCAAAATTGGGATCACAGTCGTCTTTCTGTTACAACAATCAAATCATTTTTCCTAACCATATTTATTTACAATAAATTAAATCAGATTCATTCATTGAAATATTCGATTATTTCCACTCCAAAGTGTCACATCTCATTCTCAATGATCTCTCGAAATATTATGTTATTACAGGCAAATTGAGAGTGAATTTTGTGACGGAATTTTTTCACGGACATTTTCCTCCGAGAGAATTTGTGGACCGGAAATTTTCGCCGAAGGAATATTTTTCAATGCATTTTTTTTGTACGAAAAAAACACACTTATAATCAAATAAGGGATTTTGACCCTTTTGACACTTGTAACCTTGCTGTACCCTAAGACCCTTATGGCCGTTATGAACCTAAAGGCCCCAAGTTCCGCAGGGGCGCAAAGGTCCCCTCCGTTACCCCTTCTTGTAACATCAAATAGACTTATAATCAAATAAGGGATGTTTGACCCTTTCGACCCTTGTAACCTTGCTGCACCTTGAAACCTTATGGCCTTTATGACCCTAAAGGCCCCAAGGGTCCGCAGGGGCACCAAGATCCCCTCTGTTACCCCTTCTTGTAACATCAAATAGACTTATAATCAAATAAGGGATGTTTGACCCTTTCGACCCTTGAAACCTTGCTGCACCTTGAAACCTTATGGCCTTTATGACCCTAAAGGCCCCAAGGGTCCGCAGAGGCACCAAGGTCCCCTCCGTTACCCCTTCTTGTAACATCAAATAGACTTATAATCAAATAAGGGATGTTTGACCCTTTCGACCCTTGAAACCTTGCTGCACCTTGAAACCTTATGGCCTTTATGACCCTAAAGGCCCCAAGGGTCCCCAGGGGCACCAAGGTCCCCTCCGTTACCCCTTCTTGTGACATCAAATAGACTTATAATCAATTAAGGGATTTTGACCCTTGTAACCTTGCTCCACCTTGAGACCCTTATGGCCCTTATAACGCTAATGGCCCCAAGGGTTCGAAAAATTTTTTCTGTACGAAAAATATGCCAAGTGATTTTTCTCCTTCAAAGAAATCCTTTCCAACCCAAATTTAATCCGCAAGTATTTTCTCGAAGACATATTTTCCTGAAAAATTTCACCGATATATTTCCTCCAGAGAATTCCCACCAAATTATTTTGAAGGAAATATTTTCCGGAAAACGTTCAATTGACGGAAGAAATTTCCGACGGGAAACTCAGTGTAACGACCCCTTCATCTCCAATAGTTGACCTGCTGCCGTCAAAACAAGCTCCAAGGTCAGACCTTGTTTCCGCCGCGTCTCAAGAATTCGAGCAGTGAGAGAGGTTGCGAGCCACTGTTTTCCGTCCGACATTTCCCCGACCACCCATTGAACCCTCTCCCATCCCCATATCTCCCCACACCTCCACCAAACTCAGAAAAATTCCGTGAAATACTGATACCTCAAATAGTTATTAAATCATTGCTAATCAGAGAAATATTATCCGACTCTCCCTGGCTTTCTCGCCATTGCTACAATGAATCTTCTCCCATTACCCCCATGAAACCTTCATTCGATCTGCTGGACGTGTGAGGAAGTCATCCTCAGAGTTCAATGCCATTGAGAATCTCGCGGAGAAGGTGAAATAACGCATTTATATCCCACCAGGGAATAGATAACTCGTGGGCCGTGCGAGAGGGGCGGAAGGGGGAGGGGTTGAAGGCTATCCCGGAATGTATTGCCTCGGGCGTATCAACAAATTCACTGAATGGTAGAAAAATCCAGCGATATCGAGCGCCTGAAGATTTGGATAGTCTGAGGTGCTTTAGGCCTCGATAAGAGAATCGTGGGAGATAGGAGTGCGCGAGGGCGTGAAACTCCGTGGAAGAGGGAGAGTTTCATGCTGAAGATTTTATTAGGTTCTCGTGAATCGTTTTTTTTTTCTGGAATTCCCTCAAGTGTTTTCGAACACATGTACATAGATAAATAGGACAGGAGCAATAAAGGGATCAGGTTCAGTTGTCTCTAGTGGATACATCAGTCGCCTTGGTTGTGTGAGGGCTATCCGGGGATTTCAGAGAATGATGCGCCTTTAGCACCATCGGGGTTTTTTCTCGGAGGTGGGGTGGCGGAATCAAGTGAATATCAATCGAGATAATCGAGAAATTTTTTATGGGGAGAGAATTCAGAGTTGGGTATTGGAGTTAGGGATTCGAAAATTACGATATTATGCACGGTCACATGATTTGCGTCACAAAAAGGTGATAAAATTGCGCAGCTGTCAGGAAATTTTGAGTCATGAGAGTCAGACTAAGGGTCACAAGGGTCACGAGGGTACGAATAAGGGTCACGAGGGTCTGAATAGGAGTCACAAGGGTCAGAATAAGAGAAACGAGAACCTAAATATCAAAGCTTTCATTTGAGCCCCTCTGACATCAGGCACCATTTATTAGTGATTCTATTACTTTGAAGGTTCAATTTGATTTTCAATTTGAAACTGTTAGGGGAACTTTCAAAAAATTTTAACAAAAATGAGAGACCTTATATTTTATAGAAGTTTCACACGGTAATTGGAGGATCACAAATTTTCAATATTAATATCTTCTTCGAGAAGAATTTATAAACAAGCTATAAACAAATTTTCTACATTAAAATAATATTTTTGAAGTTGTAGTAGTACTTTCCATATCCTGAATTTCACGAGAAGTCAATTTAGTACCGAAAAGGTCAGATTTTCCAAATTTCAAATAATTTCCATTATATATTTATAAGAAGGGAATGTTAATAAACGTAAACATTCGCTAAGATAAGTTGAACACAAAATTGAATTGAAACGAAATGACATTAATTTTCTATTTTCCCCTGAGTTTTCCTGAATTTTCACAGGATAATTGAACTGAAAATCAAGGATTTTATTGATTTCTAGATCACTTGAACAGAAAATCAATGGAATATTTGATTTTTCAACGACAAAGTTTCCTGAAATTTCAACGGAACTGGAACACGCTAAAAATTTCCGGAATTTGGCATGGAAAATCCAGACGAAAATTTTGAACAGTGGAAATGCTGATTATCCATCGATTTTTCACAACTGTAAAAGCCACTTGAATATCCCCAACATAAAATAAACCGAAAACACATCGACAAAATCTTACAGTTGATAAACAGAAATGTCACGTGTCAGAATGTACTCACGACCCAGATTGATTTTTATCGCGCCAGCAAATAAACCTAATTCATCACACAATCATATAGCATTCTTAAAAAACACCGACAAAGAGCGTCTGCCTCCCGCCCTCTGCAACCCAGTAATTCATCGCTGGTCTGACACATATCGGATTCTTCCACTTGTCCGTTCACTCGCGTTTCTTCATTTATTTTCTCCTCAAACCGAATGAGCGAAGAAACAGGAAAAACCGAGAGTCATTAGAATTCTGACCTCGATTCTCCCATGAATTAGAACCCAGGAAAAAAAACTCAAAAAAAAAGTGAAGACAGAACGTTGAAAATAAAATTCTAGACAAGTGGAAATACACATTGATCGTGCAGATACCGAGTGAAGGAGTTTCACGAGGAATAACCGGGAGCGTTTAACCCCACGAGTGTCAGCGATTGTCACGCAAATGATGTTGAAGTTGGGTGGAGAAATAAAAGGATTATGTGAAGAATGAAAAAGCGTTTAAACAAGAGGTCACCAATGTACACAACCTCACAAACATTAACACAAGAGAAAAAAAAGAATGTAAAACACATCGTGGTTCCAATCGAACATATCAAGACCCCATTGACTTTTTTCTGTTAAAAAAATGGGGTCAGCCAACTTACAGTGGTTTTTTATTCTCATTTAAATGTAGATTGAGTTTTTTCTATGCTTATTGAATGAAAAATAAACCGGAGGGGAGCACACGGGCGCAATATTGCAGGCACATTCGTGGAAATTTAATCTTAATCTTTAATGTTTTTCACATGACGGCTTGATTGTGAGGTGAATTGTTCAGTCTGTCGTTTCATTTATTCCTGAATTTTCACGAATGGGCGGGAGTGAGGTGCACACGAATTGGTATGAGTGAGTGGTGCAGTGGCTGGGGTCAGAGTTCGATTTTTGAGCGGAGTTGTATTATGAAACTTGTGTAATGCCTTTAACGTAAGCTCGTGTTGTTCAAGTCCCTTCCTACTTTATCGACTGAATTTTTAGGGGGGAATCAGGGGGCCATGGACTGCTTTATCGACGGGGCTTGGGGGAAAGCTCAGGTTGGACTGCTTTACCGACTATTGGTGGGAGTGGTCGACGATTGATACCGGGCAAAATTTTGAGGGGTTGGCGAGTGAAGTGGTACACTGAGAGAAAAAACAGCAGAGATCTTGCACAATTCTTACTTGTAACAAAAAAATAATTTGTTAAAAATTATCATAAAAGCATTTTTTTTTGCGCTAAACATGCGAAGGGTATGCCGAGATTGAACATTTTTATTGCAAAAATAGATTTATCCTTTTTAAAAACATTTTATTCTCTGTGCGAGCAAGAAATGTAATTTCTTGCACTACTTTTTCGTTTTTCGATGGTCCCATCCATATTTTGCTCCCGGAAACTACTCGCTTTGTATGAAACGAGGAATAGTAGTTTGTCGTTTTGGCTATTCAATAATCACAGACAAAAAATTAGTTCGTAATAAAATGTTTCTTAATGAACTTTCCTCTATAAAAGCTATTTTTAATCTGAACAGACATCGTCTTGCATGAATGATCCGCCTTTTGAGCTAAATATTTTGTTGTTATTGAAAGCAGAGCAATTATTTATGTTTGTGACTTTCAAATTCGCCCCAACAATTATGTCTTTGGCACACTGTTGAAAATTTCCGTTTAAATTTTCCGTGTCAAATTCCGGCAATTTTTATCGTGTTCAAGTTACCACTGAAATTTCAGGAAATCTTGGCATTGAAAAATCAAGTATTCCATTGATTTTCTGTGTAAATAATCTGGAAATCACTAAACTACTTGATTTTTCAGTTCAATTCTTCTATGAATATTCAGAAAAATCAGAAAAATTTAGGAAAAAATTAAAAATTCATGTCATTTTGTTTCGGAATTTTCATGTTCCATTGAGAACTCAATCAAGTTGTGAAATTTCCATCTCACTCCCGATGAAAACTCATGAATTTCCGTGAATTCTACTTAAAACTTGAAATTTCATAACCGTTTTTTCCCTCAATCCGATTCAATGTCACTCTCAGAGATTTATTATAATATCTTCCATGAAAGTTAAATAAATTTCTAACAGTATAATTTTCAACTAACGATTTTATTGGCCCCAACGAAACTTGTTTAAGAACTTGTTCTTTTTTCTCTCAGTGTGGGGGGTTCAGAAATTAAGAGGATTCAAAAATTTGTGGGAAAGGACACAAGACATCCATTGCAACTAATAAAAATCATTAACAAAATGATTCAACAAGTGATGAAAATTCAATCTCCATCACTTCATTGCTGCATCATTTGCAGGAGAAGTTGAGTAATCAAATTGCTATACAGTCGGTAAAGTTAAGATGAAAGCTCAATTCCTCCAGCATTTCCCATTCCATGGCGTATTGAAGGCGTATTATATATGAAAATATACAAATATATTTTTTATGACTTGAAGTGAGATCTGATCCCAGCCACTCGTAGTATTAAGACAATGTAATTGTAACTGCAGTTAGTGCACCGCTGAGCAAAGCTTGAAAACCTTCCTCATGTAGAAAAAAAGCTGGGAGGGAGAATTCAGATGTTGGAACGAATTGTCTAGACTCATATTCTCGATTATCTCGGGCGAAAAAATTGACTTGCTGCAATTTGATTTTTCGATGATGAGATAGTCAAGAGGATAATAACTACTTGCCAGGTCTCTCCGGATATTGTACCACGGTAACTCCATTCGTACAATTTCCAGATAGTCTGATAGCAAATTAATGAGCTCAGGGTGTCCCTGCGAGTGAGGATTCGTTATTCTCTCGATATTCGATTTCGGATATGGCTGAGTGGTGAAAGTAGATAACTCCAGAATTGATTTTGGCATTCTTTTAGAAATGTATTGAAAATTACGAGTCTTTGAGAACAAGATTTTTAAAACCTTTGAGAGAGAGTTTTTGTGAATCTTTCCGATTTCATTCCTTCAAAGATATTTGCAAAAGAACTTGCAAATTACTCTGAAATTCTGATTGTCTTTATTGTATCGCAAATATCTCCGGAGTCATTTATAGCTTGCTCCAGGATGAAAGCATTTGAGAATTTTAAGATTTTCATCAAATATTCATGTAGAAATCTCACAATTTGCTGATGTTCCAGTGAAATTCCATTAATTTAACTAGAGAATACGAATCGACTTGGAATATTTTAGAATGGATCTAGAGTTTTCTGAAAAAATGAGGGTTTTTGCCAGATTGTCGAATTCTGTCACGGAATTGCAGAAAAATGTAATATTTCCGGAACATTTTGTCAAAAATATTCAATGGTCTGTGCGAAATTTTTTGGAAATTCAAGGACTTTACTGTAATTTTGGTTTTTATTGAAAAATTGATACAGAAAAGAAAATTTCTCTAATTTTAAGAATGAATTTTCTAATTTTGAGAAACTCATGCTTACAATGCACATTGTCATTACAATAACAAACTTTATACTTGATTGCGAAGTTCAAATTTCTTGAAATTGAGTTTCAAAAACCTTTCTATTTCAAGGGAAAAATATTCTTACAATTATAAATATCAAGTTTTCGTGTTGAGAAAAATGAAGTTCCTACAATAGGAGACAATGTTCAGGATTAATAGAATTTTAATTCACCATTAATTGGAGTTACATTGAAATACAATCATAAATTTCAGAGATATTTAAAAATATAGTATACTGGAAAATCATTAGTTCCAAAAAGGAGAATGGTCTTAAATTTGTGAACGCAAACGTTCTTCATTGCAAAACGAAGATTTCCTCAAAACAACCAAAAATATGTGTTAATTTGCATATAATTATGCTAAGTTACATTTTCGACTGCTTTTTAAAAGAAAATCTGCTAAGAATAAATGAACATTTCACATATTTTGAAGATAATCTTTAGCTTTTATCTCTACCGAGTTTCGGAATGCGGAGATTCTTACTGAAAAGTAAAAACTTTTCTCCTATGTGCAGACAGAAATTTTTAACATAACATTTTTCCCAATAATTTTCCTTCCTTTCGTTCTGGACTAGCCTTCTTTCACCAAAATGGCCATTATAATAATTGAAGCATGGAAACGATCGCTGAAAAATCGAGAAGCCGAATCGACACTCGAATACACTTCATTAACCAACATTCCCTCGTTCATTACCCCAAGGCACTAATTGAAAATGAACCCAACAAGTCCTCTAGCGCAAATCAATGAATAACTAAGGTACGTGTATATGTACATAAAATACTCAATTAACGATTACCAAATAAGTAGAAGTTCATCAGTTGGGTCAATGATGATAACCAACGCATGAATTAAATTCATGTGTCAGTGGAGATGCACAAAAAATGTCTGAGTCTGGAAATTGCAATGACGGGACAGATTAATGATCAATAATCAAGTCACGGAGTCGCTGGGACTCGTGATGTAATCAACCACAGGGAGAATTGTGGATGTATAATACACATATACATAAGAGATGCAACTGTGAAGAGAGATTAATAATTAATAAATTGTTATAAGTTATTATGAAGACAATTAAATTGCCGAAAAAAAAAGAAATGTTGGTAAATAAAATGAGTGGGTCTTCATGAGACTCGAAAATAAATGTGTTTTGATTTATTGATACTCCCATAGCTTGAAGTAATGATCCCATTCATTTTGATGAATAGTCATTGTTGTGTGCCGACACGATGATAGTCCTCAGCTAACAATTCAGCTTACTCAGGTTACTTACGACTTTTATTGTATTGTATTTTATTTATTAAATTGAATGATGCGCGATTCGTTTCAATTTTTAATGGTTCAATAGAGATATGTGATATTTACAATTGATGCTCCCGTATCTTAAAATATTGATCCTATTCATTTTGACGAATAGTTATTGTTGTGTACTAATATTTAATCGAAAGGATTCAATAGGAAAAATCAATAGAATTCGATTTTTCTATGTAACTTATTCTCTTTAGATATTTTCTATGGAATTTTCTCGGCTCAAATTTTCTACGTTTTTTTCATTGTATTTTTCTTTTCTTCTCATCAAGAAAATCAAACAGAAAATTTGAGTGGAGGAAATTCTATAGAAAATGTCTTAATGGAAGAAGTTATATAGAAAACTCGAATTCCTTCAACTCTTTCTATACAATATTTTCTACTGAATATTTCAATCAAAAAACTAATAGAAACTCTACTCTCTTGTTTCTCCCTCTTTTCCTTTTCCTGTTTAGTTTTCAATTTTTATTTTCCGCTTTTCAGATCAATAAATTTCCAACTTTTTCATCGAGGGGTTATTCATTTTGAATTTTTCAATTGTTTACTTCCATTTTTCAACAATTTATAATAGATACTGTAACAAACGGTCCTCCAGTCTTTTTTTCATGAAATATATGCACAAAATAAATGAAATATCCTACCCGGACTCCCCTCCCCCCGCCGACACTCATTAATGCTGTGAAAAATGCTCCAATAATTACACGAGTCTCTCTATCACCGAAGAAAATCAATGCCCATCCCCGTGACCCAGTGAGACCCATTCTTTGCACCGTTGGCCAGTCAACCGAAAGGAAGTAGAAAGAGAAGAAGACAACCGCAAAGTATTGGATTATCCAACCGAGGATATTATCTCTTTAAAAATAGTCCGGAGGTCTATTACTCACAAAACAATTTTTTCCACCTCTCCCCTGTCCTCATTGAAAAAAAAAATGATGGAAAATAATGGTGCTCCCTTTGTCCTCAGAATGGTAATTTTTTCCTCTCTCTCGTGAATATTAAATCAATTTCTCTCTCTTGGAAAATGAGAGAGCCCAGCTGGGCTTTCTCTATCCCTTGGTTGTGTGACGAAATCTCATTAAAGAGGACTAACAAGAGGTGTTAGACAAACACAACTACTAGCCTACATTTATAAAACTCCGATGCGATTTTGTACCAACGTGGCTTGACACGCGAAACCCATCGTCTCCTCTCATTCTAGGGTTTTTTTCCCTACGTTATTTTTTATTTTTTATTTTTATTTCACTCTCTTGTCTAAACACCACGACGTAACACTCTGGTGGAGGAATGAGGGAGTGGGATTGAGCGGGAGGAGGAGGAATGAGGGACTGAACGAGAACAGTGAGTGAGTGAAATAGAAGACGAGGCTTTAATCAGTTAGTCGATAGACAAATTGGGTTAGTGTAGTCGACCATGGGCACTGATAGGTGGGCTGTTGAGGAGACAGAGTCAAGTCGATGTTGAGTTATGGCTGGTGGATGAGAGGTGGTAGAAATAACAAATTTCAAGTCTTAATTTGAGAGGGAAAAGACTTTTCTTATCTTATAGTTGTCTAAGGTTCTTCTATGGATTAATCAATTGATCAATGATGTTGACACATGTTTGGATTATTTTGTGAAGTAAAATTTTAGGAGTAAATTCTGTAGTGCAGTGGTGAAGAATTTGAAATCAGTTTGGGAAATATGGACGGATTATTTCGCAGATATCGACCAAAGCAGTGGATGAGTCGAAAAACATGAAGGACCTTCTTTGTAGATCATGAAATTTTTTGCAAGAACAGTCTTCTCATGAAGTTTTTAACATCATTTTTTTTTCTATTAAATTTGCGAATTGCACTGTTAGAAATTTTTGACATTTCATGGAAGATATTATAGTAGATCTCATGAGAGTGACATTGAATTGAATTTAGGGAAAAAATCGTTATGAATTTTCAAGTTTTAAATTGAATTCACGGAAATTCATGAGTTCTCAGTGGGAGTGAGATGGCAATTTTACAACTTGATTGAATTTTCAGTGGAACGTGAATATTCAGAAACAAAATGACGTGAATTTTCAATTTTTCCTTGAATTTTTTGAATTTTGACAGAATAATTGAACAGAAAAATCAAATATTTCATTGATTTCCGATCATTTGAACAGAAAATCAATGGAATATTTGATTTTTCAATGACAAGATTTCCTGAAATTTCAGTGGAACATGATCACGATAAAAATTTGCGGAATTTGGCACGGAAAATTCTGACAAAAATTTTTAACAGTGTGGTTCGGGTATTGTTGGAGCCTCTTCACAGATTATTTTCAAAATATTTTGGTAGGTCAATTGAAAAACATCAGAGGACTTCTTTTGTGAATCATTAAATTTTCTGTTAGAACGGTTCTTTAAAAAATTACTCTAGACTTCCCCTCGGCGATAGTTGCAAATAATTTCATGAATTCGTTCTGGAGTGATTGGCCATTATTTTCAAATTGTTTTCAACTTATCCCGGAAACTAGTAGGTTAATTGAAAATCATCAAAGAACTTTTTCATTGATCATAAAATTTTCTATAAACGAGGTCCAATTTTTTAATGAATTTCTTTAAACCTCTTTCTTTTGCAAATAATTCCAAATAAATTTGTAAATCCATTTCACGATTGTTGGAGATTTAACTCCTACTATTTCGTCAACATCTTCGCAATTTTTTTTCCTTAATAAAAAGCTCGTGATGACTCTTTAAACCATTCTTTATTGGAGACAATCAATTCGCGAATTATGCAAATATCTTAAAAACTATTGAGTGCATCAAAAGATGTCATAATAATGTTTTTGTAGACAACAAAATTTCCCATCAAAACAGTCTTCTGATGTTTTTCACTAAATCAGCTAGATCCCGAGATAATCGCCAAATATTCCGAAATGTTTGGAATCATCTTGACAAATTCACCACTTTGCTCTAGAATTAAATGAATTGTTTAACATTGAAAAGTAATCAAGTGATAGCGTCAAGGACGTTGGCACAATTGCCGTCTCGAAGTCAATTAGAATCGTCCGGTATTGAAAAGTGAAGAACGATCACTCGGTGGAAAAGGTTTTTTCGGTGAATTGGAGCAAGGGATAAAGTGAAGTTGTGGGTCAGGAGGAAATTGAGCCCAGATGAACGGGACGTGGATGGCCCGTCGTTATCATCATCCATTCTGCCGTGATGGGGATCACCCAGTGAGGACCAAGATCACTTCAATTTATCGATCACGGAAGCCTCAGATCCAGGCCCTTGGAAACACCCTCCACTGAATGTATTACCTCCTTGACGTATTTACATGGATTAAGTTGCCTAGACATATGGTGAAATTCTCGTGATAGAAACTCCACTCTGTTGCATCGACTAACCCCGAAGTCGACGACTGGAAAAGCCAATTGGGGTGAGTAATTTTCCCTGCATTTTTGTGTCATCGGAGGTTCGAGTTAAAACCTCTTTTTTATCGTTTACATTTTTTTCTCTCTCTCCCTTTCTTTTTTTTGTTTTCGGTTTATTCATTAGGTATGACGAAATATTCGTTGATGGTAGTCTACTGTCTATGTGCCCTCATCGATATGGCGTCCCTTCACTTTTCGTGAGTATATTAGAAAAAATAAATTTCATGAAATTTTAGCAATGATCGATTATCGATTATTCAGGAGTCGAGATTTTCCACGTGATTTTAACCGTATAATCATTATTTTTTAGAGAAAATGATAAGAGATTTTTCATGAGGAATTTTCTCATTTACAAAACATTATTTGACATTCTTTGCTGAATAATTGGTACAAGAAAGTAGAAAAAAAATTGCAAATTATTCATACTTTTCTTCAGTCCGTGTTAAGGTGTTTCGTGCGAAAAAGGTAAATAATGACATTCATCTGGAATTCATAGAGAATGTTTATAGTCAGAATTGAATTATCTATGAATTTTTCTAGAATTTTTTTAGATTTCCTTTTCAAGTTATTAACGATTGAAGTCGCTTCTGATACATAAGCTCTTATGGGGATTTTTCTGTTTAGCACGAAACTGCGTTACCATCTGAGCTGATAATACAGTTTCATGGTCAACAGAAAAATCTCCATAAGAGGCCATGTATAAGTAGCGACTTTAATCGTTAATAACATGAAAGAGAAATCGGAAAAAGTTCTAGGAAAATTCATGAATAAATAAATTGAGACTATAAACGAATGGATTCGGGTTCTTAATGTTTATTCATATTGAGAATAATCCCAGTTCCCCTCCTACCTCATCCAAATTCTATCTAATTATTCCCTATGACGTTACAAAGATGTGGAACGCTATATAAATTCCTTTCTTTAATATTCATTTCAAATTCGATGTGAATTCCAGATGAATCTCATTACTTACCTTTTCCACACGAAACACCTTAATACCCCTCAAAAATTATCTTTCGACATTTTCTCAAAGAAGAACTCATCAATCAAAGTGAATGCACTCGAAGTAACAATCATGCAAAGGAGAACTGTAGAATTTACTTCAATCATTAGTGTAGATTATTGCAACATTGACAAATGACAGAATTTTAACAATAACTGATAATCGATCAATTAAATTTAAAAAGATGCCCCCTTGTCCCCGTTCAGTACTCCCTGTTTACTGTTCGAGTTTTCAGCGAGAAAATATGCGAACCGGTACTTTCAACAGAGGTCGAAGGGTGGCATATTAAAGTCGATAGCCTATCGTCTCGCACGATTCGACTATCCGCAAGAAAACGCGGATACCGATTTTTTCCCAAGATTGAAAGGTAATTTGGAGTTTCAAGAAAGAAAGAAACTTCCCACTACATAAATCCTCAAACAAACACGCAAAAGAAATCAATTTTGAAACTCAAAAATTTATTTTTCCATCTTTCAACTGATTTAGCTAAATTAAATTATTCATAAAAAAAAAATATTTGCATCAATGCATTTCGTTATTACCCAACTGCATTACGGTAAAACCAGTATCATAGACTCAAGGGTATTTCCAAGCGAGACTTTCTAAGGCTTCGATGATATCCCACTATGATTTGATTCAAATATGACAGATTTATTTATTCAGTTTGTGCGATATGTCATTTTGTAAAATTATACGTTTTCATTTAACCCAAGAAGACATCAATTTTATCATTATCATAATGGACATCGACAGCTGGGAAACACTAGATGCTGTCAATCAGCTGATGAGAAACATCTGCCGTGGGTCGATAAAATGAATAATGACAAAAGCTCATGACCGGCAGTCGGTACAAAATCCTCGGTACCAAGATTTACCAGGATATTTTTGAAAAAAATTTCTCTCCTTCTTTTTCTCTTCTGTTTTTGTGCTTGACCACAATCCCAGGGGATTGGAGGTTGAGGAGTACGGCAGGAAAGAATCATCGTTATCGTTAAGGGACATTTTACCATTCAATCCAAAGGCCTATGATAAACACAGGCCCCCGAAATTCGCTGGACAACCGACTGTTGTTTACTTCCATGTCACTGTGCTCAGTATCGACTCCATAAACGAGGAATCAATGGTGAGGGATTGTTTATTGTTGTTTAGAGATAATGAGGATCGAATGAATTTGGAGACGATTTTGCAGATATCAAAATCATGATGTTGGAAAAAATCATGAAGACCTTTTTTGTAGAGAATTTTGTGGACAAGGTTCTTCGATGTTTGTGCGCGAATCTCCAATTTTTTTTAGAGTTATTGACACTAGTCTCTCTTCATTCATATTGTTGCTGGAATAAATATGACATTATCTAGATAATGAGCAATGCTATGACGAATAATCAAAAAACCTTTTTCGTAGGAAATTCGTTTGTCTGCGTAAAAGCTTTTTACACAGACAAACGAATACTTAAAATGGCTTATTTTAAACGGATTTTAAAATAAGCCAGCTTAATGATTATATTTCTGAGGATATTTTTGAAACGAAGAGATTTACAGAAAAACATTGAAGAAGTCTTCTTTTTTTTCACGGCCTAGGAGTTCCTTTTGGGATCCCATTCGGCACCCTATTGAACCCTATGCATGCGCCTGTAGATTCGACATAGTACCGCATTCGCATTTCTATAGAGCACAGGAGTAACGTAGGAATTCAGGTCCACTTGGGATCGAACTCGCAACCTTTCGCACACGAGAGTTGTGTCTAGCCCACTCGGTCACCGACGTCGGTGAAGAACTCTTCTTATAAAAAATTTTCTTAAGTACAAAGAAGATCTAGTGACCTTTTTTGTCAGATCTGGTACTACCCGAGATACTGACAAAAGAAATCTTTCAATCCCATAACAAATAGATTTTTCGATGCTTTTACGAATATCTTTGAAATGAAGATTAGGTACCGAATAACATGGCAATAATTTTTTTGACTCCAAAAAAAGTAATTGATTAAAACTGAAAACAAGACAACCGATCAAGACCGAAACAAAATTCCGATTATTTTTAAGGTCTCGGGGTATTATAACTGATAATTTTTTTAATTCTAATGTCGGCTGACCAGAGTACGGTGTTCGGGATTAAATAAACGTTTTACTAAAATGTGGAGAATATCTGCAAAATTTGTTGGAAACAATTAACAGGGTACAGGGAAATTACCAATGCGGAACGTGTCACGTGACCCCGAACATCTACTGCCCTTTGATTGGCCGAAATCAGAATTGAGGAAATAGAATAATCATTCAACTTCTAAACAGCTCGAAATTTCGATGTTTTTCTAAATATCATTGAAATGGAGATACTTGAAGAAAAACATGAAAAGCCATTTTTTATGAAAAACTTTATGAACGTCTTCATTTGCACCCATTAGTTTCCTAGATTTTGACAAAATATGTATGCGTTTCCCGACTACTTACAGAACAGTTCCATCCTTTCCTGTAAGATGACGCCACCAACAGTCTGGCGACACCCTGATTCCTCTCCTTAATTTTTTCCCCGCAATTTTTTACATAAAAAATTTTTATGGGTTTTATTTACCTCACAGACTTACGTAGCCGACATATTCCTGGCTCAAAGCTGGCGTGACTCAAGGCTAAGACTGCCGGAGAATATGTCCGAGGAGTACAGGATACTCGACGTCGATTGGCTGCACAACATATGGAGGCCAGACTGCTTCTTCAAGAACGCCAAGAAGGTCACCTTCCACGAGATGTCGATACCAAATCACTATCTCTGGCTCTATCACGATAAGACTTTACTCTACATGTCCAAGTGAGAATAATTGCCCTCCATTGACCCCCATAAAACCCAAAAATACGTAAAGTGCGAGAACCTCGTGCACTCATTCTACTTGAGTGGAAATGTTCGGTTGTAGTCAGACGAGGATGGAACAAACCTTTGTTTAATGGCCGGTAGTTCACTCCAGTGAAGTTTTTCCTCCCACTAGTACCTCATTTTCTCCCTGTTCTCCAACACAAGGGATATGGAGAGTAATCGAGTGGAGTAGAAAAAAATGTTCTGGAAAACTTAAGTGGGAGACTCAAGATTTTTTTTTTCATGATGTTTGTTTTCAGACTCACCCTCGTTCTATCCTGCGCCATGAAGTTCGAGTCTTACCCACACGATACGCAGAACTGCTCCATGATGATCGAGAGCCGTGAGTTCATGCTATAGTTCAACTTTATAATGAATGCGTGGGATAGTATTGGGAAGAATGAGAAGTTGTGAGGGACAATATGTTCTCTCGTTAATCATGAAATTCATCTCGATAATTATCGATGTTGAGGAAATATGCCAAAAGAACTTTTTGTTGCGAATTCCTCAGATGAAATTATCACATCAAATTGAGATTTTTCTGCATTCGAATTTGAATTCGAATTTGAGGGGGGATTTTGCAAAGAGGGGGAGGAACAGCGAATTCGAGTTGACGGCTGCCCGCCGGCCGATGACGACACACCGCGCGATATCGACGTCGTATTTGAGGGGTTAAAAAGAGAAAATGGTGTGACATCACAACCTCAGCAACTCCCTCTCCATTTCCTCCCAAAGCGTCACAAACTACAGAGCCCCTCCCCCTCACTGTACGTATGACGTAATATTTGAATGGCCCCCTAAATGTCTTGGGGATAATGGTGTTATGAACAATCGGTACTTTTGATTCGCCTTTCTTTTCTTACCACTTTACTACACCATTCCATTCGTCAAGGGAAGGGATTAAGACTTTTTTGGGGATGAGTCTTGGAGGACATTGGGGGTCATCAATAAACCTCTGGTCCCATGAATATCGCCTCTAGTGGACCACACTTAACAATGGCATTTCCTCATTTTTTGCTGTCATTAATATTCTCTAGTTGTAGCATTGTGCCCTCCTTCCTGAGTTAAGATTTATCATTCCTTCACTACATCTCTTTTGTGGTTTTGAAGAGCGAAGAAGGTGATCAAATAGGAAGCACTACAATGAGTCTTGTCATTAGTAAAGATCAATCTAATTTTATCTCGAAAGATTGGCTTTCCTAAGCCTAGTAATTTGTTAGATACTGAGAAGTAATCCTTCAGCTTCAAAACTAAAAGATTTGGAAAATATCTCTGAGGCAAAGAGTCATATAAAAAAATATTATAAAACAGTTTTTGTTGGAAATGTTCTCAGTTTTTAAAATATTTTTCTCGTAAGGCCTTTATTTCGAAGATATTGATGAAATAATCATTCAACTTAAGAATAAAACATAATTGCAATTATGTTAAAAATGAAGGAGTTGAGCAGAAAATGTCACACACCTTTTTTAAATTAAGTAATTCTCGCCTTTATACTGCTTAAAATTCTGCAATTTTACTGAATTTTCAGTGAAATGTGAAATTTCATAATTTCTTTTCTCCTGAACTGCATTCAGTATCACTGTCCTGAAAATTAGTAGTCAACTGTCCATAAATTTTGTTTTTCTAACAGTGTACTTCAATATTGAATTAATGCTCAAACTCCTCTTAAAGTTTCTCACACGACTCAGGACCTCGTCTTCATCTGGAACATGACAGACCCCCTCGTGGTGAATCCCGAGATCGAGTTACCCCAGCTCGACATATCCAATAACTACACGACAGACTGCACAATCGAGTACTCAACTGGCAATTTTACGTGCATACAAATTGTCTTCAATCTCAGACGTAGACTCGGCTATCATCTCTTCCACACGTACATACCATCAGCCCTAATCGTCGTCATGTCGTGGATTGCATTTTGGATAAAACCAGAGGCTATTCCTGCACGTGTCACACTCGGTGTTACATCATTATTGACACTTGGTAAAGTATCGTTTTTTTTTACTTTTAATATAATGGGATGAGGGAGCTTATAGTTATTTCAATTGTGGAGAGCCTCTTAGTTTCGACGATTGTCATTGATCTCCAGCCTATTATTATTTTTAAGCTTCTTTACGTTATTGGCAATCATAAGTTTATTTCACATGCACATAGTTTGAAATCAAATTCATTCGTAGGCTCAAGAGAATTTGTGAGTTGAGATTTTTCTACGTGAATATGAAGCGAAATTGTTACGACTTAATTAATCCAATAGATTGCATTCTTGTCTTTTCATCTAGAATTTTCTTTTCGAATTGATAATTATTTTCGGATTATTAAACAAATCAGGTATTAAATAGAGTTATATGGGATAAGTTCTATAAACTCCTTGCATTTCTTCGAATTTTCTAGAAACTCGATGAATTTCCTCGGAATTTCTAGAAAATCCTTGAATTTTTTCGAAATTTCAAGAAACTCCCTGAGCTCCCTCGAAATGTCTAGAATTTCCTAGAATTCCGATAGATGGCGCTGCACATAAGGACCGTTCCCCAAAATGGCCCTCCATAATGGAGCCATAGATGTATCCACGTTAAAGACCGCCTTATTTTCTCCATTCGTTCAAGTAATCTCCCATGTTCGAGTTCTCACTCGATTCTCGTTCTAAAAAAATACGGTTTTCGAAAGTTTAGACCATTTCACTTATTTATTTATAAACCACAAATGTTTAAAAAAATAATAATTCTGTGCAAAATGTAATTTGAATGACGCTGAACATTTGTATTTTTTTTACATTTTCTCACGCAATTTAATTGATAAATTTGATGATTGAAAATGGTTGAATCTATAGTGTGGCCTGTGCCAAACTTTAAAACACACTTGTATATCCTTAAGATGGCAAACAATGTTTTTCAAATTAATTAAACACATTTCAGCCACCCAGAATACACAATCCCAACAATCTCTGCCACCAGTATCGTATGTCAAAGCAATCGACGTTTGGATGTCATCGTGTAGTGTATTTGTCTTCCTCTCGCTAATGGAATTTGCTGTTGTCAATAATTACATGGGTCCAGTAGCAACTAAAGCAATGAAGGGATACTCGGACGAGGACATCAGAGAATCCATCGATGAATTTAAGGTACCCACTCAACTCCTTCAAACTAAATTAACTTCCCTCATACAAACAAAAATTTACATGTCTAATTTGAACATGAATTTATTCGCAGACACCGATGAGACCGGAGTCACGAAACAGAAGTCCGATGCGACCACTCACCGTGCAATACGATACCTGCTGTCAGGGCCGAGCAACGGCAATCTACATCGACAAGCTCTCAAGATTCCTCTTTCCCTTTTCCTTCTTTATTCTCAACATCGTTTATTGGAGCACTTTTCTCTAATATTTTTCAAGATCCACTTGTCGTTAAAGTGCAATTATCAACGTCGACATTTTGAATGAAACAATATTCTGATTATAAGTGAAATGAGTTTTGAGCATTTTTGTGCATTCAATTGTTAATTTTACGAGTTATTAAAAAATAGTCATTGTGAATGGAATATTATGAATTTATCCTTACCTTGGAATACTTGATTTTTAATTAAGGGGGGACACTACTGAAATTTTAAACGCCTGCAATAAAAAAATGGCCTCCCTGAGATTTTTCTCACATGTATACGCGGAGAAAAAAGTTGGAGAAAAATTAACAAACAAATCAAGAGGGGGAAGCATTCATGGGGAATGCTTGAGCCATTCTACGTGAATTTCTCGTTGAGGGAGAGGGAAGACTCTCTGCTACGGGAGCGAAAGAGAAACGAAGGCTTAAATCGAAAAATTTCACGATTTCGACCGAGAAAAATGAAATAAACCCCAATTTTTCCTTAGAGCTTCAAATAATTAATAAAAAGAGGCCCTACGATGCCGTCGAGGCAGAACCGGACGAAAATTACGACGCCAATCTTTCTAGGGGGGAAAATAAGTCGATGAAAATCGACCAGAAACCCACAGGTAAGAATCCGGGGACAATCGACGTCTTAAAAGGAAAATTTATAACAAAAACCGCCAGTAATTGACTCAACAGCCGTTTAATCAGATTGAAGGCCACTGCACGTGGCTGAAGGCCAACATGAGGGAAACCACCATGAGTGGAAAAACGACGCCATGCTCAATGGCTCGGATAAACCATCGAAAACCAAGAAAAACTCACCTCTGGGAGCTTCTTGTTTACGCGACCCTTCTTCTTCATCATTGTGAACTCCTCGTAACCCCAAAAATACTCCAAAATGCACACAACGTAATCTAAAAGTAATCCACTTAATATGGAGCGCTAATATTTCAATTAGACCTAATCGATTTCCCGTGAGATTAACAGTAGGGTAAACCCCATAAAAATTACCGGATGAATCTAAAGTTTTTGGCCCTTCTTCGCGATAATTTTATGGGCCCTCAACAGCAACAATCGAGCACTTCAAATAATTAATCCGAACTCTTCCCATTTATATTTAAAAAAATACAGTGGTCCTCTAACTTCATATAATAAATTTACCGCACCGAAGTGGGAAACCCTCAAAAATCCAAAAATCTCCATCGGAGTGGAAAAACCTCATAAATCTAAAAAAAATCTCCACCGGAGTGGAAAAACCTCATAAATCTCAAAAAATCTCCACCGGAGTGGAAAATACAAAAAGCTCTCTCTCTCACTCGAATTTTTACCGACGATTCACCGGATTATGCCGCGGGAGTTGGTTGGTCATCAGGTCGTAATGGTGTTCCTAACGAACATTCCCACATGTTCGTTACAATACGTATGGGAGTATCGAATAATGAAGAAGTGCTAAAAATGACATTTTTTGTTTCCACAGAGAAGAAATTTTTTTGGAACTGCTAAATTTATTTTTACTATTAAAATCCTTTTTTGATAATTTTTAACAAACTTTTTTTTTTACGTAATTGAAACTTGTTTGAGAACTCTGTTGTTTTTCTCTTAATATATTCCGTTCAGAGATATTTTGGAAACGATCTTAACATCATTACTTACCTGTTTTTTCATCACTCCACTACAGAATTGATGTTCTCCCAGGCTATTTACTCCCAATTTTCCTGTAAAATAGGACAAGGAAAAGGGATAATAGGAACGGTAAATTTATCATAAAAATATATGCAACATAGAAACGTGAATAAAGACAGTACTTTATTTTTCATATATCCTTTCTCTTTATCGATTTCGCATTATATTAATAATAAATATATTCTTGTTAATAATAAGTGGTTCCATTTGCCATGTGTCTCATGTCCGAGCCCCACCCACATACCTCCCCTCCCCAATCCATCAATTTATGATCGATCCACGATCGAAGATTCATTCACGCTCACTTAGAAAAAAAATAAATCAATAAAACAATTTTATACATTTCAACGATTGATAGAATTTCCTTCTCTCTTAGCAAACATTACACTCGTTAGTCTCTCGTTATCGCTTCATTCTCGTGTTGGAAACGTCTTATATCCTCCATTAGCAATAATTTTCTTGTTCTTTCATCTTCAAGTATTCTGTTTATTTATACATTCAGTGTTTATCGAATTACTGATACTCTAATTACTAAAAATACATTTTGTTTAAAAAATTTGACGAATGAATAGAGTCGTTTTTAATTTAATTATTTCTTTTTCAGATAGAATTCTAAAATAATTCTTCGGCTGAATTATCTACAGGGTCAACTATCGATTATTAACTGCGGAAAATAGAATTGAGGTCGTCGGATTATCACTCTTCCTCTCTGTCACTCTCTAACATTGAGGGCTAATTGAATAATAACAATTTTAACTGGTGAATCAATTGGGAGAGCTTTTTCGTCATGATACGGGTCAACTGCAGTGTAAAAATGTTTCTAGAAATTTTTCAAACAATTTATTCCATTCTTTTCATTCAGACACGGATGAAAAAATTTTGTAGAAGAACCTAGCGAATTCTATTTTTCGATATAACTTATTCTATTGAGATATTTTCTATAGAATTTCCTCGGCTCAAATTTTCCAAGTTGTTTGTTTGATTTTCTTGATGAAAGGAAAAGAAGAATAGAATGAAAAAAACTTGGACGATTTGAGTCGAGGGAATTCTATAGAAAATATCTGAAGAGAATAAGTTGTATAGAAAAATCGAATTCTATTGACTTTTTCTATTGAATGTTTTCTATTGAACATTTCAATGAAATCGGCTAAAAACTAATGAAAAGTTGAATGTAAATCCAATAGAATTTTCTAATGAATTCACCAGGCTTTTCTATTAATTTTTTTTGTGCGTGGAATAATCAAGAATTATCCATTCTCAATTATATTTGTAATTTCACTTTTTTTGAAGACAAGATAGAACAGAAAAAAATACAGTTAATTGAGAAGAAACTCCCTTTAGGGAAATGAAAATTCATTTTTCATCCAAATGCTTTTCTTATCCTTTGTTCCATCTTCTTCGTTCACATCATAAATTTCAAAGTTTTTTTTACATTGCAATTCCACTCATGATATAGCATAAAATATTTACCATCATTTACTCTGATATTCACTCATGCCAGTCTCACCGAGATAACCATTTGCATTATTCCCACGACTCTCAAGTGTAATTACCATTATCAAAGTTTTGTTTATCCATGGGAATTGGATAAAACGGTTTTGTCCATTTAGATAGGTAGAAAAGGGAGTTAACAATTAAGAGATTTCTCCGTGCAGAATGAAAATGTCCCGGACAACGATTTTCGTCTAGTGTCGTCGAGGGGTGATGTACGTACAGGAGGTAGGAGTTTATAAACGCAAGGGGAAGAGAAAAAAAATACCCCGATTAAATTACTCCCGGTCTATTGGCGTTATGTTCGCTCAATGGGTCAATCAGTTGTTTTATTTTTGTTGCTAAAGCTTGTCTATCCCGCTCCCATTAATTTACATCCTATTTTAGAATTTTTCCTCGAGTCAGGCGAGCGAAGGACATCCGGATATTTAAAGAACTGTTATTTCATTGTTTACTGGATGATTAATTTTTTGTTTTCTTTTTTTTTGTGAAGTAAAAATAGCACGAAATGCACGGAACAGAAATTGCTGGGATATTTTTGCCACCCAGAATGTAATTTTAATAAATTTGTAGTGAATCCAGTCGTGAAGTAAAAGGAGATGAGTGCACTGTTAAAAAAATGTGGCTGAATTTTTGGGAAAAAGATATTGAAATCGATTTGAGGGGAAAAAGTCAATAGAATTGCAAGTTTCTCTGCAAATTCAAGTCATGTCTCAATTTTTTGCAGGCAGGAGCACGAAATTTGATGGTATCGTAATTTTTCACAGGAGATTCAGATAAAAATTACGGAATGTTCTGGAAAAATTCTGTGATAGTTCCGTAAAATTTGCTACAACCACATTTCGTTCCGGAATTACGGAAAAGCTACGTAATTTTTATTGAATATTTCTCTCCGGGTATTTCCATTACTTTCCGAGATTATTTGCGAAATGATTCGCTTGAAATTTGGCCTGTTCCTTTCCTACTTCGCTGCAGATCTATTATTAGTCCATGATTGAAGACTTCAGATATTAATTCTAAGACTGTTCCGTCATTGATCACTCGCACCCTTTCAAAATACCGACCCATCAGTCCATTCACCCTCCCCGTTAATCAATAACTTGATAACAATCGTAAATAAGAACAGCATCTCGCACCGGACACGATTAAATTATCAATGAAACTTCAACGAAAAGCCGGGGGGAACGGGTCCTTGATTCAAGGATTTAGGACGAGTAGAAACGCTTCCTTAATGGGCTCACGTCCCTGTGGGGTACGAAGTTATCCATCACGCTGATAGTCCGCCCATGACGTTTACTTTAATGATCAGTAATTTAGAGGGGTATCAGTAATTGCGGTTGAATGCGTACTTCACCTTCACCACCGAATTCAATGAGCAATTAGAGAACTATTATAATAATCAATTTCTTTAGGACGGGAAACTATGACTTGACTATAATAGCTTCCATATTTATTGCATCGATTTATTCCGTAATGAGTTGAATGATCAGGTAATAATGCCCGGAGAAAAAAGTTGGAGAAAAATTACCAAACAAGTCAAGCAATCGCGGAGCGGAATCCAGTTCTATGTCTTTTTCACTCTACCTTGTTAGAAAATTGCTCTTGAAAATTCAAGTGAGAAAGCTTGAAATTTTTAACAACGACAAAGTTACATGAGATTTCTGTATATTTCTTCATGGACGAATCAGTGAATTTATTGAATATTCAAATAATTCTCGAATTTCAGGTCTATACGGCACTGAAAAACATTGACAATTTTGAGAATTCAGGAAAAACTTTTCTGAATTCTCAATCTATTGAAAATTGAATTGCATTTGATGTTCAATTTTCACGATGAGTTTGGGAATTTAAGATTTAATTGAAAAATCAATGATTGTTTAACATGAAAAACCTAATTTTCTTGAATTTTCGGGATGAATGAGAAATTTTGTGAACGCTTCCATTTGAAATTGAATTCGAATTCACAATACCGACACGTTAAATGACACTGTGACTGAAATTTCAAGAAATTTCTAACAGTGTATATCGGAGACGAAGTGCGAGACGAATAGTGAATTTTTCTTCGCCGACTCGCGAAAATTTACTAAACATAGAGGTAATCTATGCCGAAACTGTAAAATTAACCATTGATTTCATCAAACATTATCCCCAACGTGAATAATTACTCAATATTGCCTAATCATTCACATATGTGTACACACATAAAAATCTTAACGTAAATTACATAGTAGTCGTCTTCTACGCTTTCTGAACCGTATTTTACGCTCGAAATTGAAGCGTAAATTACACTCAAAATCGCCCTAAATTACGATTGCATAAACGTAATTTACAATTTCGTATCCGTAGATGACATTCAAAATCGCCGTACATAACGATTACATAAACGTACTCACAAAACTTTTGTAAATTACGATCATTTGCAATTTTGTATTCCTAAATTACGTTCATGTAACTGTAATTTACGGCGATTTTGTACGTAATTGACGATTCCACATTCGTAAATTACGGTTGCAGAATCGTATTTTCACCACTAGGTCAAAGAAAATTTTTCTGGCGAATATGAGTTTGCAGATTGAGCCGAAGGCGAGGGTTGTAATCATATGAGCTAGAAAAGATTTTTCAGAAACGTTTTTTTAGTTATTTGCCGAGATTTCCTGGATAATTTTTATCCAACTTTTCTCTCTATGCGTTAAAACTGAAAATATCAAGATTTATTTATTTATTTGTGGATTTTTCTACGACAATATAATTCACCAGTGAAATGATGAAACATAAACCCATAAAAATTGCAATTGCTCCATTAGTTAACCTCTCAAGTACGGCACCCATAACTCGGAGTGTGTCCTCATCAGCCGGTGGCCTCCCGTCTACTCGAATTTGCTGCTCAATACGGAACAATTTCTACACTGATAATCACAAAATTTTCTTCGAAAATTTAATGATAATCTTGAACTTTCACCAATAAGTTGTTCAATTACGGTTTTCCTTTATACAGATTTTTCTCGAATTTTTAAGACTAATCTTAGTTCGATAGTACAGACGATTACCAAGATCGGCGATTGTCGCAAATTTGTTAATAACAAATCAGTAATTCATTGAAGCGAAAATTCGTTTACGCGATTCGGCAAAGGAATGTATAGAGTATGTTCGGTAAAAATTTCAGAATTTTTGATGAAAATTAGCTCGATAAACGAAAAATTTGAATACAGGTCTGACATCGAATTCAAATCCGTATTGTTTATGTATTGAAGAAAAATATTTAAAATAACTTGAGAAAAAATCAAGTTGCATTGTGTTCATAATTTTATCTACTTCATGGGGAAATCTGTTTAATTTCGATATCTACAATAGTTCGAAAGATAATTAATTTTTATTAATCACGGAAAGCGTCGGCCGATAGGACAAGCTCTTGGGTCTATATGCGGCATGGACGCCGTTCTTGAGGGATTAAAAAATCAAGAGAAGAGGTACTGAATTCTAGAATCTTGTTCTCAACATCAGAAACTTTTTTCTTCATCTATATCTGCGGACAGGGTCGTCTGTTTTCAGCTCAGTTGAGAGTTTTATCCTGAATCCAACGTTCAAACATCCTCCCTAGCCTTTTGAGGTGAGAAAAAGTCGGATATCAATTGATTTATCTCTCCTGACAATTTCTCTTTGTCTGAAATTTGGGGGATCCGACAGTTTTCATTCTTGTATTTTTTTTGTTAAATACGGAATAAAAATCCCCAGTGCATTCTAGACTCTGCGATCGTGCCATTTCACGAATTTTCCTCAACACCCACATTTCATTTGAGCTCGACCCAAATCGTTGTCGAACCTTTATACGCCGGGGAAAAATGATTGTAAGTTTTTTTTACTCACACTTTCTACCCTCTTTTATCACTCAATTCATCGGCTATCGGTCCCTTTAGACTAGCATTCCAACCGCCTTTCCGTTGGGGTAACGAGCGCTCCTTTGGCATCCGCAAAGAGGTGAGGATAATATGATTCCATTGCGAGTTGAACGAATCAATTTTTTGTGTTTATGGAACTGGGAAGATTTCTCTTCATTTAAACGTTCAACTCGACGATTCGTTAAGTAAATTTTCTTCCTTCGCAATCAAACTTTTAAATTTTTCATTCAATGTTATTTGCAATTAGTTGGGACACGAGTTGACGACGCATGTGAAGATTATTTTGAAAATATCTCGAAAAAGAATCACTTTAGAATCCGTTTAGAACGTATGAAAGAATATAGTTTGGAAGTTTTATGGACTATGAAAAAAAAATTTGATGACTTCTTCTTGTAAACCTACTTATTTCAGAGATATTTACTAAATAATGTGTAACAAATTTTAGGAGTTTCACATAGGAAAACTTTTGGCCTTCTAGTTTTGTTTCCATTCGCCCCTCAATTTTGAAATGATGAACAAATAGGCAAAAGATTTTTTTCAGTTGTTAAAATTCTCTCCAACAAATCTCTTGATATTGTCGTCTAAACCCAATAGTTTCGTAAATATTGACAAAACAGTCTGTTGGAAATATCATAACAATTCCTATTTTGTTACAGAATCCTATCCCAATTAATTTTTCACCGAGAAAAACATAGTCTCGATAAAACTCGGATAATGAAATTTAATTACTCTTTTTATTCAATTAACTTTATTCATTTTATTTTTGATCGAGCCTCTGACGTCGATGGCACAGTGAATCGAGGGACCAATCAACATGAATTGATCAATTATTTTCACATTTCCATTTGAAATATTCTCTATGTACATTTTTTATTATCATCTAACCTTCGTTTATTACAATGCGATTCCTTGATGCACTGTCGAGCAATTCAATTTCAAGGAATCATTCGAATGTTATTCTTTATTCAATCAAGTAATTGATGGAATACGTAACGACGAGTAATCCCGAGTGGCTGTCGTCGATGGAGGTGTGTTCAATAAATCTATGGTTTCATTTATTCATCTCATTTAACTTGCAGATTTAGTTTACCGACTCATCAAGTTGAATTTATAATCTTTGCGGTTTTAGTTATTTGCTATTTTTACACGTGAAGATACAGCAAACAATATTGAGGTTTTTCGAGCGGATTAATGGTAATAATAATGGATGACCTATTCCACCAAATATGCACATGAAATGGGAATAAAAAATGCAACAAAATGTGCCCAATTTGAGATTTTTATAGCCGGAATTGGCAGAAATACCCTCAATGTCCCATTTGCTGCCATCCTCAGCGATTTTTTAATGGATCGAATTCAAAATCTATCGCCGTAGAATAAACGAATCATTTTAGTGCAAAGAAAATTTTCTATTCCTCTGTGATGTCTAGAGTTGATAAATCAAATTAAACAAAAAGTTGTTTTCTCTTCAGATTCATAATTTTCGAGATTGTTCTAGGAATACGCGAGTCTATTTTTAGGTGAAAATCGAGGCACCTTGTTGTCAAGTGCCATGTAGATAGCATAAACTGAATTTATCCAATTACATATTTCTGAAAAAAAATCATTTTGGAATGAAAAATTGTTGTTAAGAGAAATTATCTATCATTTGTTATCTCAATAATCTCGATAATAATGGGGATAAATGTGGAACGAAGATTTTTATCATAAATTTGCTTTAAAAAATATTTTCCTAACACTTTTTGCTGAAAAGAATGTGACAGGAAAATATTAAAAGACGTTCTTTTCTTAGTCTTTCGACGCTATCCCCTCAAGTCACATAACATGATTTGGAAGAAAAGAATTATATTAGAAGCGTTAAGCGGCCGTCGTCAATTCATAATCAAGATTTTGTTCAGTCGTGCGATCTCGTGAAATTACCGACTTAAAAATTAATTTTTTTTCCAAACATTTTCAATTTTTAGACGAATTTCAAAATTAAAAAAAAATTTCTCTGAATATTTTCAAATATTTTAAATATCAAACGCTACTTGTGGGCAAATGTTTTGAGATTCAAAGTTGTAATTGATGGCATCGAAAAGATAAGGAAATTCAGTCCTATATCAATGAAAACTACGACCTGTTTCGCCCCAATAGTAGTTTTCGAACACTCTCCATTTAATGGAATTAATTTTAGTAATGTTTCGCAAAAACTTTCGGTAAAACGGTATTTTTTTTCAGTTCCTGCCTTGCTTTTCCGAGGAAAAACTTGCAATAAAAAAACATCCTTGAATTCAGAATTATTTTCTAAATAAAAAAAATAGTTTTCGAGTTTTTTACACCGATGTTTGGTGGAATGGCCTCAGTAACAATAACAATAATATCCCGTGTATTTATTTCACGACTTCTCAAAATGTTCGCACGCTGGAGACATCAGAATAGAATTTAATGCTCGGAGAGTTAAAATATCATGAATTAATTCACGAGAACTTACATCGACGTTTAAACGTCTTATTTCATACGCGTAAAGTTAGACATTTTGCTTCGGAAAATATTGGCAGTACGGTAGTAAATTGAAAGACTCATTACGTGTTTTTCTTTGTTAAATTATTTATTATTTATTCTTCTCATGTCCCCGAAAACGACAAACTGAACGCCCACTTGAAATCGGATTCCGTTTTATCAATTTCTTCACACTCTCTTTTCCTCTATACTTTCACACGACGAATCAATCATCCATTCGCACGCGGGTGGAATTCCATTTTATTGTTTCAGTTTTATTCCATTACGTTGAATTTATTAATTTCATTTTGTTTCCTATTACTCAAGGTTTTTTGGTTTATCCCTTTACACACGTCTACAATCACAACACCGAGAGAAATATCTACATAATCGTAAATCGTTCGTGGCGGTTTTGCAATACAGCTAATAATTGCACGAAATCCGCCAGCAGCTCGATTTGTTCATAAAAAAAAGACTTACTCATTGTTTTTAATGGAATGTGGTGTAAACTATTTGGTGTGAGTTGGGTCATGTATTTCGTCTTGCTCCCAACAATATTTATTCATATCGTTTTGAAAATATCTCGGAAGAGAAGGGATTAGCCAGAGAATGGGAAAAAACCTTTTTTACAGTTCACGAAATTCAAAAAAAAAGAATTTTTTTATGAATTTCTCAAAGGATTTGCGAAAAAATCCCAAATATTCTCAATAAAATTTTATATTAAGTTGCAATTTCATATGAATTATTTTAGAATTATTTCGAAAACTAAAACAGTTACCAAGAAATGTCAAAGGATTTTTTTTACAAGAAATACACTTTGATCCATTTCCTTTCATCTCCTATTCAAAATAAATTTCAAATTTATTTCAATTCTTTTAAATTAAATACAACATCAATTTGACAAATTTTTCGCAAGTTATTCTCAATAACTTTCGCAAGTTATAAATAAAAATTAATGAAAGAATTTAATTTCAAAAATATTTCATATAAATTCAGAACATTTACTGTACATTATTTGCAATCTCTCCGAAAACTATTGGATCCACAGAAAGGTCTTTTGATTCATTTCTTCAATCCTCTCAATTCCAAAGATATTAACAGAAGTCTAAATTTATTTCTCCTCTTCAATATAATTTTCCCCCTTGTCTGTTCATTTTTTTTCCTTAAAGTGGCAATGACAGTGAAACACTTGACCCGAAAAACCATCAAAAATGTTGAAAAAGAAGGTAAAAAAATCCGAGTGGAAGAGACCAGAAGGGACGAAAACTCCGTAAATTTCGCTCCACTAAATTCGCGAATCATCCAGAAAAGTATAGAAGCAACAAGTTGATTTGAGAGGGCGCCACTCTAGCTGAGCTATACCCTCTCCATCCCCCAACCGATCTCTCCCAGTCATTTTCACATCTATATATAAACCTACCCACCCACAATATCGGCTTTTGTCTCACAGGCTTATCGCGAGGTACTTGGAGCACGTTATAACTCTTGCACTAACGTTTAATTATTTCCTATATCGACAATTTACTATTGATTCAGGGCACCTAGACGTGGACGCTTCTCACATTTTCATTACTAGTTATTTATTGGATTTTGACAATTTTCTTATTTCTAAATTCGAACGATCCTTTCAACATTATTAATTTCCTTTTTATTAATTCAGTCGTGGAATGATAAAACTTGACAAGTTTTTCGTTAACATTTTCCGAATGTCGACAAATATTGAACAATCTCGAAAATGGGTGATTAGGACATGAAGTTTCGAAATCCCCACTGGCAGAAAAAATTAACTTTATCAAGAGAATTTTATTTGAATCAACTATCATTTGGTTGTCAATTTTCAAATAAACATGATCTCATGGTGAATACCAGTTATTTCTTTTTGAGATACATTTGATTGGGAGAATTATCGAAATTCTTTAGAATTAAAATTCCCTTCATTTGTCGCAATAATGAGAGTATTTGATTTCTTTCTAGCCAAAAGTTTGCCAACTCCAGAAATTCGTTGGTTTACCCAAAAATCAAAATTATTCTCATGACTAAATACGTTGTTACCTCAATCAATACGATCATACGTTGTTCCAAGTAAACTATAACTGAAGTGAGCATTTCGTACGTCGAATGAAGATGAATATTGTTACGTGGAAAAAGTTTTGAGGTTGTAGTAAGATGTCGTTGAGTTGGAAGAAGTTTATATTTCTTGACTAAAAAAATCGCATTAGTTTACAATAACAGAATCACTGATTACGGCAATTCAACACAACCTTGGATATCACAAATTTCGTTCAATGTGATGTACGGAAAGCTCAATTTAAACATCGACTTCATTCGAGAAAACAACATTCAATTCATTCCTCGATGTAATCATCTCCTAGCTACTAATTTTTGATCAATTCATGATAGTAGAACATTTCTCGACTGGTGATTATGTATTTAAAAAAAACAGAACTTTCCCATTTTTGTGGTGAATAGGTACATGTAACTTGACGCTAAGGACTGTTTTATTTGATTTAAGTAAATGTATCTCAAGAAGAAATAATTGACATTCACTGTAGGATCTTATTTATTTGAAATTGATTCAAGTATATAACTTTTGTTACACGAAAGGAGCATCTCCATAACAATAATATTTTCTATCGTAGTTTCTCAATCCAATTCTATTGGATATGAAAAAAGTCTTTCGCATTAATTCAAATTTCAGTTTGATATGACAACGAAAATGCGTAAGAGTGCAATTTTGCCCTAAATTAACTCACCGAGGTGATTACACAATTAACAAAAATGATATTTACAACTCATTGCGTTCTACCACTCCACCAATCAATTAATTAAACTAATTATTCACCCGGACACTCTTCAATTCTTTCTCACTAAATCCCACATCCAGAGTTTAATCTCACTGGACAATTTTTGGCTTCTCCCTTTAATCATTGGAATTATTTAGAATTCATTCATATTCCTAATTTCATATTTTAATTAAATACTTTTTCTTCATTTCTTGAATCACTTTTTCCCTCCTTTTTACAATACTTTAATCGTTTTATTTGTAACGAGTGCGTCTGGCTCGACGGATAATTACATGAAAATTACAGGTTTAATTAATTAACTGAGTAATTAATTAAACAATTAGTTGCTAAGTATGACACTAGTTTCTTCATTACAAGATTATTTACAAAAGAAATCACGTCACCTAGATCATCGGCAAGTTTCTGTTATTCGTTAAGAATTGATTAATTTGTTTTATTTATTCAATTTAATTGTGATCGACATCGCATTGAGATTGGCGTTGAGAACGCACTTGAAACTATGATCAAATATTTCAAATTTATTCATTAGAATCCGCAGTATTGTGGCAATGATTGCATGCCAGATGTTTTTGTCGTCTGAAAGAACGAGGGTATTTTTAATTTAATTATTATTATTAATCAAGCGAATACAAATGAATTTTTCATCACCCTATCCCACGTTTTCTTCTAATTATTCGAGATAATTACGACGTTATCTATGGTAGGTTGGATAAAACCGTATTAGGCTAATCGTTTTTATCAATTTCGAATGTTGTATCGATGGGGATGATCTCTTGGGACTTCGTAGAGCCCAGTTTCCACACTAATGATAGTCTGGCTGCGGTGAGGGGTCCAGCTGTGACGTAATGACGACGATTATCCATCGTTAATGTTCCTAATGGAGAAATTATTATTTCCAGATTTTTTCGATTAAATCCTGATTTCAGGACTGTAGCGAGCCTCGATCTGTTGGGATTTATATTGAGGGAGGTGGATTGTGACACATGATGGATTTAACTTCAGAACACATGAATTTTTGCAGAATATCTAAAAAAATCCTCTCCAAACAAAGTCTTTATAGAAATTTCACCATCTTGCACGGATTTTCAAATCTCCATTGAAAAGACCCCTCGAAGAAACTAAATTCTTCTCGTTCCACCACTCCACCACTGCACAAATAGATGAATATTTGATCAATTGATGATAATCAATCATTACATCCAATATCCGTTTGTTTACAAATATTCAAAATGCTTCCATTCAATTATTCGCGACTGCCAACATCTAATCCATCATCACAGTTGATAGAATCAATATCTCCTAAATCGAAAAACTCATAATTGAATTTCCAGATAGATACAAAGTGAAATGAACAGGTAATGGGAATCGGGAAGTGCCACTCCGCAAAAGCCTCTTACACCCGCTGGAACGAGTGCCTCTGCTCGACAAAATGTAAATCAATCACTCAAATCGGCCTAGCTCAAGTAGAAAAGCCACTCCATCGATCAGACTACATTAAAACTCCCTCAAATTTTAATTCGAAACCTGACGACCTATCGAACAAAAAAATAGAGCTCCATTCACCGAACATAAATGTCCCTTTAAAAAGTAGAAAATGTATTATTGATCAGACGTAGGAGAACTGGTGCCTGTACCGCTCAGCGGGTAATATCGCCCACCCGTATTTCTCAGGATTGACGGAGATCATTTTTTTTCTTTTTTTATTATGCAAATATTTGATAACACCAAGTAATGTCAACAAAAATTTTCAGTTTTCTCCCGTGAAAACATCGTTAAAAAAATTCAAATCATTTCCTACCGAATTTTTAAAATGTTTTGACCCCAGAATTTCAGATTTTTCAAATTTTCAGTTGGCCCATAATTGAATAGAGTGCGAAATATATGTTCGTTATACATTTCCCGAGGGGCTGGTCACTTACAAAATCACTGGATCACTAGACTGGAAATCAAGGAACAAATCACCAGAAATCAATGGAAATCACGGGAAATCCAGTGATTCCCATTTTCGGTAGTGATTTCTCAAGATTTCTGAAAATCAATAGAAATCATAAAGAAATCAGGTGATTTCCGAAATCATTAGAAATTATAGATAAGTGTAAAATCAAAATTGATTTTGCAGCTTCAAGTCTACAATTTTTGTTATGTTACCGGTGCGTTTGAAATCATCCAATTCCTAAAAGTGACGCTATGAAGTTTTTGACATCCTTACGTATTGTAACGTCATGTAGAAAACTGTCATTATCGACAGATGCCCCCACTCTGGTCCCCAAATCAGCATTTCTAATGATTCTAATTGATTTCTAATGGTTTTGGTTTTCAAGAAATCATTAGAATCTACGAAAAATCATGAAAATTATCAGAAATCAAATGAGAACATGAGAACTAAGTGAATATGCTGCAAAATATCCCAAGATAAACTAAGATAAAAATCATTACCTGCTCTCAGGACTTGTCAATTATAATTAACACGAGCATGAATGATAAACCATCACAAACAGAAATAAAAGGCTTCCGAATAAATATAATTACTATGACATCATTATTTATTTAATATTTAAAAAGCGTTCGAAATATTCAGTCAAATATTCAATGATTAGCACTCAATAACCTAACACTTGTACAGAGAGTATGGACGCGTCTTCTAACACATTCACTTGAGTTTCTAATGTTAATATCATGAGATATTCGTCACATTTACAGTCAGATCGTCGTAATCTTCACCAGAAATATAATTAAACTACAAAAATATACTGATCGATTAAAGGTCTCATTAATTCAATAAATACATGTAACAATGGCTCTCAATCCTTATCCACAAATTCGTTATAATTCTTGAGAAACGAAATGATTGACCGTTTGGCTTGAGGGTCGGAAGGCAAGAGACCCGAAATTCGGGACCGAGGTGTCAGCTACTCACTGAGTGATCTTGCGCGGCTATCTCCAAAAGCCTGAACCTCGTCATGCTATTAATCGGGATTATTTCAAATTCATAGAATCATTACAACCCTTAAATTTCGATTCCATCGCTCACTGGCCGATAGGAATTGAATTACTTAATTAAATATGTTTAATGTTAATAAAAAATCTGTCCTCTTCACATCTTTGAGTAAACATCTCGAAGAACCCATTCTAACCGTTGATGACTGCTTGTACAGAGCAGGGCTGGCAAAACCGACTCATTTCCCTTAGGTGGGCGGTACATGCACCAGCTCCCCTATCAGAGGTAGAAACCTAAATTCCAAAATTTGAATTTTAAATCTTCTCCTGCAAAAAGATAAAAAAAACTCCTCTTCTCGTCTCTTTCTCTCTTCCATCCTCTCATGAATATCTCTAGTTAAAATTCGCGAATTCATTAATATCACAGAGGTACAATTTTTCCGACATTTTCCCCTCCCGAAAAACGGAAACAGAGATAGTGACAAAATACAGAAGCATCAGAGTCAGCCTGTGATTCGTCCTATCTACTTCACCCCCATGATCGATAAACACAACCGCATTGTTTCAAACTATTCCCTGCAAAACAGAGTCGCGAGTGTTGGCCCTCGTAAGCAATTCCAAATGCCTCTCACTATATCTCTCTGGCTCCATTCTCCCTTCATTCCACATCCGGCATCCAGAAACACCTTCGCCATGGTTTTTAGAGACAATGGACCCACTTTACATCGTCCCTGGAGCTCTGAATAAATGCGTCGCATTTTGTGTTCTGTTTTTTTTTTTTTCGTCGAAAATACAAGGACTACCGACTACACCTTCTGGGCCCATCTCCATTCTATCTTCACCCAAAAAGAAAATAACTAAATTTAAGATTTTAAAGGTTTAGAAATTAGATTTTTAAAGGTTTAATTTGAATTTGATCCAAGTATCTTTTACGGTTTCGTACAGGTGACACAGTTGATTCGACTATTTTCTATTTTATTTTATCGGCAGAAGTGGTACTTTACTCACGGATATAACAAGTACTTGGGATAAGTATTTTTCGAAATTTTCACAAGTGAAAAGTACCTTTAAGTACCGGTCGGTACTGGTGAAAAGTACATTTTTCATTGGGTGTATCAAGAAAATCGTCGTTGTCAAAAGTAATTTGCTGTCTCAGTGGACGAACAAACGTCAGAAACATGTCGTGACGCTGCACTTTCCACCAGAAATTGTCTTGACCTTCGACGGAGACCAGCATCACTCCTCCATCATCAATTATCATCAGGTTCTACTTCCTCTTCCTCAAAAATCATTCCGAGCCCTGAGACGCCGTCAGTTCATTCCTTCCTCCTTCCGCATCATCCTGAAGCATCAAGGGTCGATCCGCCGAAGGAAAATAAATGAAAAAAATCCGGATCACAATGGCGCCCGGATGCTTTCCTCCAATCCCGAAAAGCCTCCATCGACCTTTCTCTTCCTTCAGTTAATTTTATTTATTTTTCCTTATTTGCTCTATTTTCTCCCACTGTTTTGGAGAAAACGTGATGCTCCTTGCAGTCTTGAGAAAGAGGAGAGATAGAGACGGGTATTTCCGCAGCATTCGTACCAATCGGACTTTCTCCAGAGCGAGACTCTGAAAATTTCACTGTAGTGTTTTTGGAGGTGCCATTATTGGTCTCCTCCAGGCATAGCGTTGGAAGGATTTTTTCTTTTTCTCTTGCGATCCCTGATGATGGGATAAGAAAGGTGAAAGGGTCAGGGTTAATTAATTACCACTCTACGAGCCAAGTTTAGAGTCACGTCTGACCCTACGTTCAGTTGAACTACTTCAAAGGAATATAAATATCTTTTCGATTATCCTTTCCATTGACATCAAATGTATTATTTTTAGGTGTAAATGTGGTTGAATGCGTTGTCTTTATGCAAGTAACAAATTATTTTTTCAATTGGTGAATGAGTTGATGTTGCTGGGTCCGATAAATTACATTTGTAAACTCGCTTTGCTCGATTCAAACGCGGTTTTTGGGCAACAAACTGAAGGCGTTTATCCTTTCCATTGATGATGAATGGATTATTATTTTCTTCATTTCTGTTGGTGGAAACTTGGAATCACTGTTTTTTCTTTGAATATGGGCGGGATATGAATATTTTGGTCGAAAAATGTTTTTCATCTAAGAATATCAACTCATCAATTATCTGATGACAAAAAAACGAAACCCAAAACTCCTTTGGCAAATTTTAATCTGCCAAACGTCTTCGTTGAGTACCGAATTCAGCCTTCGACCTAATTTTCAATCCCCGGCGAAATCGGCTCAAGACACACTCGATTATGCAAGTGTTCATGCATATATCCATCGCTTTTCATTTCACGAAAGTGTACATGACACTCGCCTGTTTGTCAGCTTTTGAGGGAGACTGAGAGGCTGAGATTGAAGCTGGGAGGCAAAACGTAGAGAACACTCGATTATCGATGAGCTCAGCCGCTAACCTCTATTCAACACGCTACAGAGACATGCGCAAAGTTCCAATGCTCTCACTTCCACTTTATCCTCGACTGATACGGATTCCAGGCCGAAGGACTTCGATATTCTACTCCTTATTTACAGAGAGATCGCAAGTTGTATTCATTTTTGAAGTGTTTACTCGAGAACGGAGAAGTGATAGGGGAGCGAGAGTCGTTTCATTGAAAAACCAGGGAAATTTCCGCAGAAAAACAATATATGACGATCTTTTTCACTTACAAACTTGAAAAGATACAGCCGGAAGAAATATTCAACGCAAAACTTTCACGATTTGTATCTCGAAAGTTGTAGAATAGTCAGACGGTATTTTCCAGTTGAAATTTCTTTGGTTTTCCACTGAGACCATTTGAAGTTTTCGATCAGTTCAGGGACTAATTCAGAGGAAGTGGCGAAAGGGAGAATCAGCCACTTTGCTACGAAGTTTTTTATCAGATTTTTCAACTCCACTGCACTGTTAAAAGAATACTCCTTTAATTTTATCTAAAAATCTTGAAATAGCAATAAAATAGTGTCTTGGGACTGGGGATGGGGATTCTCACGATATCGGAAATGCTCTCCTCTAACCGGCAATTCGATTCCAATCGAATTTAGCCAATCACTCCCAAAAATTCGAGGCTCGCTACGTAATTAAATCCAACAAATGTCCACAAACAAAAATGAAAAAAAAATATAAATGAATAATTTTGAATTTGTTTTCAGTAGGCTCACCGTAAAATCGGCCAGACGGCCGTTGATTCGTTCAATCGAGCCAGAGGGCGATACAATCGTTGTTGTTGGCTGGGTGGATCAACGCGTTTGCGGTGTAGAAGAGATCATTCTCGATCGTACTCAAGCGCTCTCCGATAACGGTAGCGGTGGCTGCCCACCGGAAGTTGTCATAGCAGGCGTAGTGGTGTTGGTTGTGGGGACCGGAAGTGGCTGTAGGGCCTGCATGTCGCAGGTGTGGGAACCGCGCTTCTTAAGGTCCTGGAACAATTTTCATTTCGCAAATTTTTCAATTTGTTTTTGCTGTTTTTCTCATTTTCTCTTTGTGGAACTCTTTCTTTCGTTCAATTCAACTCAATTCTGTTAGTATAACTCATTCGTTCTTTCATTCGATCGCTTCCTCTCCCCCTCATCTCATCTCTCTCGTTATTTTTCTTTACTTTGTTATTTCTCTTCCTTCCCATTTTTCACTCTGACCTGAGGCGAAATTAGGAGAACAAAATGGAGGGAAACTTCAGCTTTTCTTGGATGTTTTTGGAGAGGAGAGGCAATACGTGAAGGTGAAAGACAATTTCCTTAATTATTTTTTATGTTTTTGATGTCGGTGGAAATGATAAAAATCTCAGGAAAGTGTACATGATATTTGGGAGAAAAATTATGGAGTGAAGTGATGAAAGAATTGACTACCTCCATTTTGAGAAACCACAGAATTCTCAGAGGATTAAGAAGTACGTTATACTTGTGAGGAATTTCGGAAGGTACTAAAGACACCAAATTTGATTCATCTGGTGTTAGGTTCATTAAAAAACGATAATCAGAATTTTAAGGACTTGAACCGCTTTATTTTGTGGATATGCATCTCCGAAAATTAAAAAAAACAAGATTTCTCAGGTTTCAGCGATGCATTTCTGAAAAATTGAGTAGACAGAATTCTTGGAATTTCGGTCGTATGTTTTTTATGAACCCAACAATGGATTATTGAAATGTGAGTCTTTAGCACATTGCGAAATTTCTAAGAGTTATGGAGTACTAAGGAGATTCCTTAAGGGAAGACCCCGGTGAAATTTCAACATTTTTCTTAGAGTTAGGAATCTATTGAGCCACTTTTAATGATGAGATGTTAAAAAGTGGAAAAATTAGATGAATAGAAAACGAAGTTTTTCTGTTTTATTTTCAAAATCGACCAAATGCCTCAATCTTCATCCGATTGACATTTTTCAAAAATATTTGTTAAACTTCAAAGAAAAAAATAGTATATTGTGTTACTAGTTTGTAAAGTTCCTCTTTTTCACATGTGTAACATATCCTATTTTTTGGTGGTACCTGCCGAGTTCACTGTTCGGAACAGTAATGGAGGTAATGTGGTTGTTTTTGTGCACGAGTGCGTAAAGTTCAAGAGCGTGCGTAACGTGAGCGAAGCTTTACGCACGAAAAGTCACTTCACGCACGCTCGTGAACTTTACGCACACCATGCGAAAAACAACCGCTTTACGCACACAAAACCGTTTCGAAAGTGCACTTTTCAGGCAGGAATCACAAAAACCCGTTTTAATCACTTGTGCGTAAAGTAAAATTTGTGTGCAAAATCCCACTTACTCCAACGAAGATTGAGGTTTCAGCGCGATCTCCCCTTAAGGTGCTTCGTGCAAAAAAGGTAAATAATGACTTTCATCTGAAATTCATATAGAATTTTTATAATCACAATTGAATTATCTATGAATTTTCTTAGAATTTTTTTAGATTTCCTTGTTAAGTTATTAACGATTGAAGTCGCTTCTTATACATAGGCTCTTATGGAGATTTTTCTGTTTAGCATGACACTGCTAGGGGAGGGTGGGGCAAAACGGCCCCCCTTCAATCGTCAATATTTTCCGATTCAATAATCCGATTGGGATGAGTTAGAGCTTGTTTTGAAGAATGAAAAATTATCTTCAAAATGAAGTTGGAACTGGAAATTTTCACAATGTCATTCACAAGTTATTGACAATTAAAGGGGGGCCGTTTTGCCCCACCCTCCCCTAGCAGTGTCATGCTAAACAGAAGAATCTCCATAAGAGCCCATGTATAAGAAGCGACTTCGATCGTTAATAACTTGAAAAGTAAATCTGAAAATTTTTTATGAAAATTCATAGATAATTCAATTGTGATTATAAATATTTTATATGAAGTCCAGATGAATGTCATTATTTACCTTTTTCGCAGGAAACACCTGAAGTGATTAAAGAAAAGATACCGAAAGACGTTTATCTATATTTGATTTTTCCTGCTCTAAAAATTCTTCTGATTTTTTCCTAAATCTCTTCGTTGTTTAGAAATCTTCAAAATTATGTCGTCGCCGTATAACCAAAGGCACGTATGTGGTGTATAAACATAGCTGTTACGCCCCTTTGACTCTACGACGACGATATACAAATCCGTTTCTTCCTGCAGCTAAAAAATTATTAATATCACAAGTGTCTCTAGTAGATTTAAAGAAAAATTTCAAAAGGTCGTTTTCCTCAACAGATGAAATAATAAGAAAAGTTATCTGACTTCTCCCAATTTCATGAACAACGGAGATAAATGTGTAACTAAAAAAATGGTATGAGTCGACTCTTTTTTATTTTATCACTCCACCGTTGAATCTCTTTGGATGAATAGAAAATCAATTTGCGATCAAGATTACCAGGACAAATTATTTTCTACACCCAAACGATTTTTCTTCTCAATGATAGGAGAAAAAAGGAGAGAGGAGCAATTGATCCTTCATTGACTCGAAAATAATCGTGCACACACCATTCGCTCACTTATGCATGAGAAATATAAATTCATTAATCATAACCAATGGAGAAAGGATATTAAAACAGTGAGAATCGTACAGAAAGAAATTGTGGAAGAAGTTGAGTGAGTAAATTCGGGGTGAAGTGGTTAAATTATCAATCGATTTTCCATGACTTTTTGAAGATTGATTATTTTTGATAAGCCGAGATTTTTGGAAGGTTTCTAAATCCATTGGTTTTACAGACATCAACAAAATAATCATTCATTTCCAGAACAAAATTGTAAATTATTTTGAAAACCTCTCCAAAATAAAAACAGCTCAGAGCAAAATGTATTGAAATGTCTCTTGTAAAGGACGATTGAATAAAAAATATATATTTTTACAATTTTTCCTACTATGAGAAAAAAATTACTATTGCAAAGGCACTATTTTCTTGAGAGAAGAATTAATTTTTTTAAGAGCTTATTTCTCCAGGCCAGTCATTCCCAGGTGATCCAAGTCCATCTCCAAATATTACAATTATCTTGAATTATGAGATGATTATGCTGCATATGATCTTGAACGAACTCCATTGACAATCATTAACATTTAGAATTATTCCAAATTATTTTACATAAGAAAATCTCAAATTTGAAAAAAATTGAAAAATAATTAAGGGTATTCTCAAGGTCATATATAGCATAATGATCTCACAATTCAACATAATTTTAATATTTGGAGATGTTCTGGAGAAATACGCTCTAAAAAAAATAAATCCATCTCCCAAGAAAATGATTCCTTGACAGAAGTATTTTTTTTTCTCAGTATAAGCCCACTCATTTTCCAAGTGTACGCAAAACAATTATTCAACCCCAAAAAATGAACACTGCAGATTATGTTACAAATATCCCTAAAAAAATTCAAAGAAAAAATTAGACCTTTATCATAGCCCACAATAACCAAAATCATCAAGTCAATTTTTTCGCCTTAAAATTTTTCCACTTCACAAGAGAATCCACTGGTTGCATCAATCAAATAAATTACAGGATGCAGTGCACTTGTGCATTAATGATCCAACGAAAAACTCAACCCAACTAATATAATTGAATCAACGTGAATAAATATTATACCAGTAAATATTCATTAATAAAATATTCAAATAGCTTGTGAGATGTGATTTAAACAGTAAACATTGAAAACTACGAGTCTACAGGGGAAAGACAACAACAACTACTGAACAACCGGACTAAGAGGGGTGGAGAGCTGAGGGTTCAACTATAATAATGCCTTTTGGCTCTGGCACATGAAGGTTTGTGTATACCTGCTGTGTATACGACGCTGCGGCTATTTAAATATTTACAAATGTACTGTGCAGTGCAATGCAAACGTGACTCTGTGCAACTCGAGCGTCATTCGACTTTTGGAATAAACAGTAGCGAAGTAAATGGAGAAAGAGAGAAGAGGGTGGAATGAGGGGATGGAAATATGAAAATAAAAAGTTGAGAAAAAGAGCGTGCAATTCTCCCTATTCTTTGCGAACGATTCTCGAGCACATTGACAATGAGGTCTCACGTAATTTTCAATTCTTTTTTTCTTTTTTTCATTATTTCTTCACTCCTCTCGTTCTCATTGTCCGTTGCAATTGCCTTCGTTAGACCTCATTCGCAGCTGTCACAGTTGATATTTCAGCGATGAATATTTCAGCAATGAATCGAGTGAATTTTCCAAAGGCCAAATCAATAAATTCGGGATTAATTCCACTTTTGTTTCGGGAATTATCGAATCCTTCGTTTCAGTGAGTTCTATTTTTTTATTTTATTGAGCTGGTGTGACGAATGAGTGGAGGGATGATTTCCTCCGCTCTTCTGAGGTTCTTGATTAATTTTTGTGATGAATTGGGGTGGGAGGGGAGAGTTTCCACTTTAATTGTTGAGTTTTTCAATGGATTTCGGGGGAGAGAGTGGAGGGTTGGATTGAGAGTTATGTGATTGTGGAGCGAGGGAAATTTCCCCGGGAAAACATCTGATGACCTATTTATGCACTCGAGGTATCGAGATACAGGAGTGGGTTTTAACTGTGAAAAATGGTGGGGCTGTGAGTGATGGAGCAAAAATGATCGTCATGCTGCGTTTTTCAGGAGATGGCTTGTCGACTTTTCAATGAGACACTCAACTCCCCATTTCTCCACTGTAGCTTTCTGAGATGTTTTGAGAATTAACAATCCTGCAGTGAAGTTGTGGAATCTAATAGAACAAAACTAGAGGATTCTTTGTATTTTTAAATTCAAAATTATATGGATGACGCACAATTTTAGCGAGGAATATCACGGACATTTTTATGCCAATTTTATTTTTCCACAAGATAGATTTTTTTATTTTTTGCTGTAATCTTTCCTTTTTCTGAGTGTTTAGGAAAAAAAACATTTTTTTTGTCTGTTCACTTGACTTAGTGAATGTCTCAGAATCTGACCGGTTTGAAAAAAAAAAACAAAAAATACTTGTCTTGTGTAAATTCGTAATCTGATATTTTCACGTAAATCTCTTCCTTTTTAAAATATCCTTGCAAAAATATCCCAATTGGGTTTTTTTTCTTGACTTGAATGATCAAATCTTGGAGGGAAAAATCAGAGAACTTTTTTAATAAATAATTGAACTATTAATAAATAATGTCTTCTGGAATTTTCTCCGATACCAAGTATTTTCGAATTAAATGATAATGCTGACTTCACCACAAGATGAAACCTGATCACATCATTTCCAATAAAATTGTGTCTTCAAGTGATGAATAATAAAAACGCGCTACACTGTTAGAATTTTTTAGCTGGAATTTCCGGTGCTCTTTTTGGAAATTTTGAGCAAATGACAGTTCCACTCAAATTTCAAGTTATTTCGTTGTTGAAAAATTAACAAAATCGACATAATTACGGAAAAATAATTTCTTGAGTGAAAAACATGCATACGTATTCGATATATGTTCGGCGCAAAAAATGAATTCAATCGTTCCATGAAAATTAACAAAGATCAGGAAAATTTAGGTGATTACATTCTTGAATTGTCAATTAACGGATAATTCAGAGTAATTTGGTACTAGTAATGCTGCGAGAGACTTCACGAGACTGCACTTTGGAGAAATGGTCTCAGACTCAATGAACACGGAAGTCTTTGGTTTCGTCTCAGTCTTGAAAGAAACTGTATCATTTCCTCTTATTATGACTTGGAGAAAATTCATCCCACCTCGGTCTCAACTGAGGTTAAAAAACTATGAAATGAATCAATTCAATTTTACTTAGTTTGCAAAATTGCTTTCTTGTCATCAAGAAATTGTCCTCGTCTTTAGGACAAGTACAAAATTCCATTCCACTCCAAAGTATTGTTTCGTAATGACTCATGAAGTCTCTCGTGGCATTACTATTTACTACTGAATATTCCTGCTTTAATTAAAAATCCGCATAAGTTAAGGAATCCTCGTCTTCTTGCTGCTCAAAAATTTTGAATTCCCTTGAATTTTCAATGAATTTCGTAATTTTATGTTTTTTTCTAACAGTGTAGCTCTATCTGTTTATCCAGTGCACGAAAACCAAAAGAGTGGTTTCCTCCACCCCTCAGAAACTTGCGTGACCATCACAACTTCAAATGAATCCAAACAAAAAATAGAAAATGCAGAGAGAAATACAAAGCGAAAGAGAATATAATATAGCATTCACCAGCCCGAACATCCCTCCCCGTCACCCACTCCCCAAAATTCTTCATCCTTCATGTACCACGTGTTACGTAGACCAGATAATCATCCCCTCATCATGCGTGAAGATGATCCCATCGATAAAATACCTCAAACATCTCCCAATGTTCCTCAAAAGTGAGTGAAAAAAAGAAATCAAGTTAAAGCACTAAAGCGTGCGTTCAGCCTCCAAAGCCATGTGACCAAAACATAATTTTCCAAATCAAGTGGAAAAAGCCAATGCAAGCACAACGAACGTCATCACCTCATCCTCGAAGAAGTGTCATATCAACAATTAAACAAAACGTTCATCAGTGACACGTGTTTTTGCTGCTCGAAACATTTTTTTTCACATTGTATTAATCAATTGTGTTAATTAACTCGTCTCGTTTTCCAACGGTTCTTTACCTTTTTTCGCACTTGTATGCGATCACCGTATACTAGCACCACTCTATCCTTGCTCTCGTTCGATGTTAGCTGATACGAAAGGCTCTAAACGTGTTTCATTGGCACGTGTATTTTTTTATTCCCAATCAATTGAATTATTCATTCAGTCGCGACAGCCATCGTTCAATTTTTCAATGGAGTTTCATCCATTTTTTAAAATGTTCTCCAGGTGGCGTCATGGCGAGTCAATTGCACAGGTGTCCATTGGATAATTTGGTCAATTATAACGTGTTTTGTTGAGACAGAACGGAATGGAGAGACACTCGGATGGAGGAAGAGCGTGAGAAACGATGGTTGCAGAGTTGATGATGTAAATTAATGGAATACGAAATGAAATGGTCCAGGGTTGACGCCCCGATGACGTGGGTTTCCAGGCGGCGGTGGAGACGGTGAACAGCAGGATGATAGTTGGATGATGATGGCGAGACGTTCAGACACATCATGGATGGCACGGAAATAGGGAAATAGAAGAATTTGATTGATTTATGATGGTTTTTCGTGGTTTACACATTTTTTTTCTTTTTCTAGGTTTTTTTTTTCAAGTTTTGCATCTAGATTTTTTGGGTGGCAAGTGGCTGCATGGAATCCCATGCAATCTTCGTCCACTTGAACTCAATTTTTGTCGGTTTTTTAGTCTTATTCGTGTGGAATCGATTCCTTTGACTTTTTTGGCGATTTCTTAAATTTTGAGTTTTTTTTCGTTTCTTTAGTTTATGCGAGAGGGAATGTCTCAGAACGAGGCCTCGACGAGGTATGTCCCGTCCATTGCGACACCCGTCTGTCCGCCCTGGCCAGTTGAGGCCTCAGCAACTGTTGCTGGGATGTACTGCTGAAATCCACACCACAAACAACACACTACATTGTTGCACGCCAGTCACGCCTAAACTAACGATTTCCGAGTTCATTGAGATCTACGGGGGTTTTCTAGGTTGTTTTACGGTTGGGGTTTTTATACCGGATAACGGCCTATATGAAAAATATCTAAACACTCTTTACTATCGTGGAATTTCTAAGGGGAAAATATTCAGAGGACAGATATGCTAGGGGAGCTGGTGCCTGTACCGCCCACCGGGTAATACCGCCCACCCATATTTCTCAGGATTGGCGGAGAAAATTTTTTTTCTCTCTTTTTATTATGTGAATATTTGATAACAGCAAGTAATTTCAACAGAAATTTTCAATTTTCTTCCGTGGAAACACCGTTAAAAAAAATCCAAATCATTTCCTACCGAATTCTAAAAATATTTCGACCCGAGAATTTAAGATTTGTCAAATTTTTAGTTGATCCATGATGGAATGTGAAATGGAGTGCGAAATGTATATTCGTTATACATTTTCACATCCACTGTGCCTTTTCGATAGCAGAAAAATATCTTTATCAGTTATTATTGGCAATTTTATCGGCCTTCGCATTTGTAGGTGATTCCGTCCAGAGTTTGGGAGTAATGCCGCCCAGGGTTTCTATAGGGCTGCCAGATTCTGCAGCTAGAGGGCGATCGAGTGACAGCTCGATTGTTTAACGTAGTCGGTGGCCACTAGAACATTGGGTAAGTTCAGGATAACTTATTATTCACGTGAAATAAAAAAAAATGAAGTGTAAATTTTTCTTAAATTGGTGCCAAAGAATGGAAACGAAGGATGAAAATAGGAAAAATTATTACAGACCGACTATTATATAATAATTAGTCGGTCTGTATTGCTCAAAAAATTCATCAAAATAAGGTGGCGGTATGGGACGCATGCCGGGCGGTATTACCCTCAAAGTTCGATTCCATCATTCACTGGTCAATGGAAATTGAATTACATAATTAAATATGTTTAATATTAATAAAAAATCCGTCCTCTTCACATCTTCGAGTAAATACCTCGAAGAACGCATTCTAACTGTTTATGATTCCTTGTAGAGTGCGAGGCTGGAAAAAAGACTCACTTCCCTTAGGTGGGCGGTACATGCACCCGCTCCCCTAGTAATTTCATTTAGTCGTGTTTTATACTGCGCCTTATGCATCAAAAAATCCACTTTTCGATTCGTGAATCGATACTGGGGATTGGGTAAAGAGGATTTTCTTTATTCCGTTATTGACGAGATCAGAGGGGATGAATTTTTTCCGGTCATGAATCGATTGAGATGAAATTGTCGGGCATTTTTTGCAACTTTTTGCATAAAATTACTAGGTCAGGGGATAACAGATTAATCAGAGAAGTGTAATATTGGGGTTAAATCATTCTACTACTCGTCAGTTATTGAATTGTAGTGATGATGAGTTGTCCTAGCTGAAATTATCGGAAAACATATTTTGAGGCTATTTCCTCAGCTGCAGAAAATATCTTTAGATAGGTACCACAGAGAAAAAAGTTTGATAAGGTTATCATTACGTGAGTTATATTGATCAAATTTTATCATTTTCAATTTTTTTTGCTTTTATACAAGTCATTTTCAAAAAATCACAACCCCCTCAATTATCCATATTTTTCAATTTTTCTTTTTTCAAAATATTTGTCTAATCGCCATCTTCTCAGAAAAATATTGAGACAAAAATCCCCAGCATCCACTTTTCTGATCTGCCGATTTGGCGTGGATCTGCTCATATGCGGAATTTTATTGTATTATTAACTTTAAATTTGAAACTTTATGATTACTTTCCTAGTTTAAATCTAAATCAATGTCGCCCCCCTCCCCTGTGAAGTACTACTGAACCATCCTTCAAATTTCAATTTTGTTCCAACAGTGTTAAAAATAAATCCTGATTCATTCCAATGATGTCACCTATTAGCGATTGAAGACGGTCAGTTTCACCTCATGTTTTCCTAATGGATCAATTATTCCGATAATGACAAGCAGTCATAGATTTTTTTTCAGAAAATTCTATTACATAAACAGAATTCTCCTAACATTTTTCCATGAAACTCATTGTTCTCTGAATACCGAATGAATTAACAAATTCATAACTACAATACGCATTTATTTTTTGTAAAAATTACCTGAATGGGAAAGATATCAATATATAACAGCAGATGAAGAACATATATATACATAAAACATGGTTTCAAACCATTTTACGTCCGCAGATAAATGAATTCACCCAAAACCAGAATAAAGTGGATTTTTTAATAAGTTATGAGATTATCTAATATTGATGATACTACGTTTTCCTCAAGAGCCTACGCAATAAATCTTTCATGAATTCCCTTCGAAAATACCTGAGGATAAACTCAGTCTTCACGTCGTCTTGCACTCGTTACAATAATTCAAGGAGAAAATGTGATTCAATATTTTTTTTTCTTCCCTTTTTTCCACTTCATTAGGAACGATTACGTAAATTATCCATTAAAGTGGACAAAACTGTCAGGAGTTGGATGGGCGGGTGAAGTTCCAACGGATGGAAACTACCGGAGGAAATTAATTATTTTGCGGCGGGGTGAGTTAACAGGGGAATCTCGTTTCGTTTCGTCCAACTGGAACGATCAGTGTAATTAGTTTCACTCGGTTACATGTTTGCCTGATGTTACGAAAATTTTTAGGGGATTCTAATGGTTCAACTTTTGGAACTTAAGCAATATTGGGGGAGGGTCGATCAGGACTTTTAGAAAATTGCGATAATACTATACATAATGTATTCAATAATTCAGCTGTGGGGGGGGGAGGTGAAACATAACAGAACAGAACAAAATAAATCAATTTTTCACATCTTGTTGCATACGAAATTACTCCAGTAAAGAGGGATTTTAGGAGAAAATTTTAAAGGACTTCATTTGTTGGCGATTGTCTCAACTTCTCAAAAAGTTTTTTGATATTTTTAAATTAAATCACTTTAGTTTTAGATAAAATCCGGGAGTGAGAATTCATGACCTTTTATTACTCGACGACAGAATTATCACATAAAGGAAATGGAAATAAATATCGAGTCAGAAATATCGAGCTCGTTAAAAAATATATGAATCGTTGCGTAAAGAATTTTGAAATTGTTGATTTTAATTTTTTTTCCGTTCCGGCGGGCGCAAAGTTACATTTCCCTCCCGCTTCGCGGGAGGGAACTCTGACTTTGCGCCTATACGCCGAGACGGAAAATCGCGTTCTAACCACGGGAAGTAAAATAAAGGACCCTCAGCCGCGTGCTTACCAACCTCGCCTTCGGCTCGGCTGGTAATTGCACTGCCGGCTGAGGATCCCTTATTTTCCCTCCCTAGGTTAGAAATATACTATTCTGGTCAATTCAAGAATGAATGTTTTTGAACCAAACAATAGGATATTTCTAACCTAGGGAGGGAAAATAAAGGAAATTTCCTCGATTTTACCTTTTTTCTAATTATTTTTAACTTTGTTCTCTTCGTAAATGTGATTCATTTTGAAGTCATTTTTCTAACGCCATATTTCAACCGTAAGTAGTTTTATTACACAATTAGGCAAATCGACTAAAATCAATGGAACAGTGATTTTCAGCCCCATTGATGTCACCAACTTCCCTCCCTGAAATCCGAAGTTTCACTTGATATTTTACTCGATATTATGAGAGGTTCAGCAGTGAATGATTTAGGATTCGGGGGGAGATTCAACGACACGAAAATCGAAAATAGCTCCAACGTCATGGGGGCAGACACACGTTAATGTCATTGATTTCGGTCCAATCGCAAGGGTGGCAGGTCTCCCAAGATTCATACCCTCGTTGCATGAAATATTCACGGCTACATGACACGATTCCATGTGGAACATTTCAAAGTTTTGCGATGGATCATTTTTAAGCGAGGGGTGACAGTGAAAAATTCTCACGCACGGTGATTTAAAATTCCTCTTGATTTTGGTTGTTCGTTTTGGTTGTTGTTCGATTGCATGTGTGAGTTATGGGAATCGGAAAAATATCCATCGTTCGACAAATTTTGTTTTTTTTTTGTAGCAATCAATAAAGTGATTTTTCTGTTCCCAATAATTGAGAACATTTTTTACTTTAATTTTGAATTCTCTGAGATTGATTATTCCAATTTTGCGTGTTACAAGAAAAATATCTCCAAATGTTTAAAATAAAGATTTTCTTTGTAGATTGTAATTTTTTTTCAATTAAATGAATGAGTTTAAATGAGTTTTCTAAAGTTGTTGTTGTTAACGTTATTTGTTAAGGGGATACGTCGGTGAAATTTAAAAATCTTCACTGGGCCTTGGGACCCACTGAACAGTTTGTGATGTATGACGGAATATGCGAATAACTAGGGAAAATCACGGTCTCGATCGATTTTGCCCCTTATAACCACAAAAAGCTTCATTCTTTACTGTTTTTACTTTCAAAAAGCTCCTTGCGCCGTAGTTTTCATACGATTTTACCTTTTTTTAAATGTTCGTTACATTTAAAACAATAAAGTTGAGCATCCGTTTTACTTTATTCGCAATAGATCAAGAATAAATGAATTATGAAAAATTTTCTTTTGAACCCTCCTTTTCGCTTCACTCTGGCATTTTTTTGATAAAAATTAGATTAAACATAATTACAATGTTCAATTACTAAAAACAATGAATTTTTAGTCCTACTCTAGAGAAAAATTTGTGAAATTCAAAAATCATTTATTCATGATCTATTGCGAATAAAGTAAAACGGATGCTTGACTTTATTCTTTGGAGTGTAAGGAACGTTTTTAAAAAATGGTCAAATCGTTTCAAAATAGCAGATTTGGTGAAGAATTATAGAAGCCATTTCTTGTAACTGATGATTTACCCCACAAAATATTTTTCCGATAAATTCCTCTCCCTACGGTGAAAAAAATGCGGAAAAAGTACCATGAAAAACACGTATTACGTTATTTAACGTAACTGTGATGCATCGCTCCTTATTCACAGGAATCACTGCTCCCCGCGCAATTTTTTATGGAGCGTCACGTAAAAATTACGTTTCTCCACGTAAAAACTACATTTCAATTTTTAAAATTTCCAGAAGCCGAGAGGGAAAATTTATTGTTCGCTACGAATTTTTTTCATGTCTTTACGTAAAAATTCCCGAAATACCATTTTACCTCACTTTACGTTTTGTCCACCTCCAAATCCACTTTTATTTTTACACCCTCCACTAGTTTTTACTATCAAACTGATTAAACCCAGAAATTTGTGACGCATTCCCCCGAAACCATAATATTTTTCAACGAAAAAACACCTCCATCGTTCATCCAATATTTAAAAAATTAAAAAAATACACCATTTTTATTTCACAGGCATTGTTCAATATGGAAAAATATTTTACGACTTAATGAAACGAGACACAACATTTTATGTACAATTTTACAGGAGTAATGGGTGTGATAAACTTTTCCAAAACACCAATAAACTGCAACTTTAAAATTTGTAAATTCAACACGTAAATTTCCCAGGAGAGCAACAGCCAAAGAATTCAACATTAAACCTTGATAAATTCATAACAGGGTAGTCATACCAGAATAGATTAGGGCTATAAACGACAAACGGCAAGATAAAGGGGAGGGAGGCAAAGATGTCAACGACTCATTACTGGGTCAGTAACGGGGCACAAAAGGACAGAGATAAAAAGGGGTGAGGGGGGTGTGATTGACGGAGCACTTTGAGGTTTCATTTTTTTAAGTGGAGTGGGGGAGTAACGGACACTCAAGATTCAATTTCGTCTTGCCTGGCTCATCTGAAGTGGATGCCCCTCCCGATGCTCCTTCCTCTGTGCATTATTCATAAAACGAACTCGTGTTACATTATAGCATGTGCCAGTATGGAAACCTGTAGGTTAATGTAATTTCGTGACAATCCATTGTTCCCGTTGTGACGTAACTAATATTCAGAATAGTTAGTCGAAGCTTCGTCCGTATTTCTCCGGGGGAATTTAAACGGAAGGGGAGTTTCATTGTTCTCGAGCCGTAATTCAACCGCTAAACACGAAAATTTTCTATTTCCAAGTAACGGTTTCAATGTCTATTAGATTTCTTGAATATTATTTTTTTTTGTCAGATTGTTTGATGTTTTCACCGTCAGTTACGGGTGTCAAATTAGTTTTGTTGGCTGTCTTTCCAATTATTGAAACAATATTAAAATGCATCAGAGACATGGCAATGCCGCTCGAATCATTCCTATGGTGATTTCAAGTTGGTAAACTTGCGGATAGGAATCAAATGTCCGAGCGCCATCGCCCGGACTTTCTAGGAGCGACTCTCGTGTAGCACACGTGTGGCTAATGGCTAATGGTTTTTGCAGAGGTGAAAAAAGATTGATAACTTGCGATATATTAGCCTGAATTTATGTCAATGAATTTTCTCGGATCAGAACATTCGAACAGGTCGGCATGTTCGGATAAAATATTATAATTTCTCAATCTTATTTCAGCAATTTGACGTCGTTGATTTTGTGTCTTAATTCCTCAACATGAAGAAGAATATAACGTTTAACATTGGTCAACAGAATATATTGCTAAGTCCGTTTACCTGTAGCAACTACAATTGGTCTGAAATATTTCAGGAAAATGGAAAATTTCATTCATCGAAACTATCAATAGCCAATTCGGCTAATAAAACTGAACGATGGAGTCATGAAATTCCACAGAGCTTCTCTGCAAACAAACGAATGTATCAAATTTTACGGAAAAGTCCTTTTTAATCTGCAAAACTTGAAACATTAATTCGTTTGTAACGAAGCTACCTAGCAATATCCGATAATTTCGAAGGTATCACGGTATTACTACTGGTAACAAAGTCGTCTCCTGTAATTTTCCACCAGAAATTTTTCTAGCTATCGACCGAAATTATTTTCAACCTGAGCAGCATAAAAATGCTCATCTTCCATAACTCAGCAATTCCATAAATACTGAAGTACTCGATCTTAACCAGATGGCTGGCTTCCGGGCTGAATAAAATCCAGAATTTCTGATTCGCCACGGTTTTATGGTACATGAAACAGTTTTACGTCGCAAGATGGCCACTTCCGCTTTATCTCCGCATCACAAGTGGTGTCGCTCCCTTATGAAAGAAACGGTGGCGGAGGCCAGAAATGTATAAAATACATGAAAGTTTCCACGTAAAAAGTGGAGGGCCATTTTCTTATCCCGATTCGACGGACCTAAGAGACCGGAAATGATCGAATCACCTACGTAAGTCCTTCCGGTACGAGTCTGAGACATCCTACGAGCGTTAAAAAAATGTGAGAAATGCTCCCGGAGACGTCCACTCGCTCAAACGTACCTCGAAGGTTCTTTGTCATCCCCTTCTCCCCCTCCCCCGCTCGACTGGTACTCAATTCTACTCTTTACGACTCAATCTCTCACTCTACACCTCAATCTACTCTTCAAATTGAGGAAATATTGATCCACCTCGCAATTTCACTTTCAAGAGTTTTTTTATGGGTGTGTAAATTGAAAGGTCACTAGAATACAATGAATTGAAAGAGTGCTCTGAAAGAAACTTTGAAGAGGGAACACTTCCATTAAGTGAACGAAATATTAATCGGAAACTGGAAAATATAAAAGAAATAGAACCTGAAAATTCACCGACGGCGGTGGCTGTGTGGTGAGAGTGTGGGATTGGTTGTGGGAGATCCGGGTTCGCTTCCCGGCTGAGGGGGCCAAAATTTGTAAATTTCTAAATCTCACGGTTTCATTGTCGAGTCGGAGCCTCGCAAGAGACGACTCATTGCTGCGCAATGAAATCACTCTCGGCATGTGAGAGTGGAACAGGCAGATTCTTTCTATCTGTTTATGAGTATTTACCTTTCGTACAGTCAAATTTGCCACGATTTTCTAGGCAATTTTTATCCAACTTTTCACTCCTTGCATCTTTTCTATCAGTATATTCCACGCGAATAATCAATTCAGATTATTTTCATTTAAAATCGGGATGTGATTTATTCACTCCAATATGGTATGGTACTCGAGATCTGCTAGATGATTCTCAATTCAAATATATGTACAGTCCTCTCAAAACTCAGTTTTTCTCTCTGGTTGGTTTCAGTATCAAATATGCAGAATTTATCACGGGTGTAGTGATAAATCGAGCGAGAAGTTCGCTGACGTATATTCCAAAGGTACTGAAGCCTTTCCGAGATCAAATAAAATTAAATAAGAAGGTGCGAAAGCGTCTGCAGCCGCGGTGAATCTTAAAAGTAAGAGGTAGTTCAAGCTTCTCCGACTTTCTGCTATTTCTGGGGTTATCAGTGAATAATTCACGAGGTATTTCAATTCGTGAACTTAAAGTGAGTTTTGTTGAGTATCTTCTGATTTTCGTCGTAATTAACTCATCTACGCCAACTTCGATAATTTATTGACTCATGAGAATTCTACATTTTTCAATCAAGACCGTGTACACGGAGGAAAAAGTTGAAGAAAAATTACCGAATAAGTGGAGTAATCGTGGAGCAAACTCGATTTTCAGAACTTTTTCACCTTCTCTTGGAATTCTTTCTATAGGAAAACTTGAGCATGAATTTTTCAAGTTTTTTTCGCTTGGATCCTATAATGCAAAACGAAAAAAAATATAGCGGAAAAAACTTAGAAAATCAATACCCAATAATTTTAATAGGAAAAATCTCAAGAGAAAAATTCAAACAAAAAAATCGAAATCTGTTGACTTTTTCCTATCAAATATCTAATAGAATCTACGCAAAAAATTAATAGAATTTTAATGAGAATTCACTAGAATTTTAGTCGAATCCCCACAGAATTTCTAGAGAATTCCCATAGATTTTTTTTTTACGAATTCGATAAGGTTTTCTATTGAATTTTATCATACGTGATCTCCCATGAATTTTTCCTTTTTTTTCATTATTTTGTATTTTTGTACGAAAAACCTTGAAAAGAGTTCCCTCCAGGAATGTTTCTCACTACCGGTTAAAATTATCTCCAACCCCATCAAATAATGTCTCCATCTTCGATAAAATCCATCACCCCTCAATTTAATTACAAACTCCAGTTTATCATTCACACAATGATGAATACGCGCTGACACATATGAAATATGCGTTGGTAAGCGTGAAAAATAATTTCAATTTCCTTTCATATATGGAATGAAAACGGAAAGAGGTGTCGCAGCTGGAACCGCATGCGGTACGTGCGGTTTTCCATGCGCACACATCCCCACCCCCAGGGAGAATAGTGATGCACCCAGTGAGTATATATATATACATGTTTAATCCGTTGGAAAATAACTCACGCGAGTGTACAGACGTATGCAACACACTCTGGGTTTTGTACATCGCTGTGAACGAGACAGATGTACACTTGAGACTGGAATAGTACGCTATGTACAGTGTATTTGCGCCCCAAAGGGCCCAAACGACTGTAACTGGTATCGACGTCCCTGAAAGAGGTAGGCAGGCGCACATGTGTTTTCAATTTTGAGGGACCGACGGTGAGCGGGCCCATGAACCCCATAACGAGTTATGATCGTTTTAACAGCACTTTTTTTGACAAATTTCCTCGATTTTTTTTTTAAATCAACAGAGATTGTTTATTAGAAAAATATTGACCGAATGTGTTTCACATTGAATTCAGAATGCATCGTTTTTTTCAGGTCGGTTCGGCAATTCTACAACGAGATAGTCGCAGTCGACATTTCTATTAATTAAATAAATAATTATTACAATATTGAGTTTTTTCTTCTCTCGTTGGCTTCCCAAGGGTTCAATGAATCTCTGGAAAAATTGACGATTTAAAAAAAAAAATTTCATACGTATGGTAGCGGTTCAAAGTTTGCCGACTTTTACGGACCCTGAAAATCGGGGGGTTTTTCGGTTTCTCACAGCGATTATAAATAAACTAATCAGATTAAAAACTTGAAACTTCGTATTGGGCGAGTAAAATACTTATATTACACAGTGCAATTGGTCCCATATTTTTACGATTTTTTTTCGTCGAGTTATAGACGTTTATTTCGAGTGGTCTCTACTTTTGACACCGACAGTAGTATCACCAATAATGTAATAGATTTCTGAAAATTAGTGGCATTGCACTAAAAATCAAACTTTTTTTTTTCTATGAACAAACTTGATTTGTTTCCAACTCATCTGCTTTATTGAATACTCAACGTGATTCGCTTCTATTTTCGATCCCAGACTGATGATTATCCCTGAATGGAGGTGAGCTCTAGATTATCGGAGACTTTTCCACAGATTTCATTGAATGTTTGTGACCCACGTATTATTCAGCGCGGCGCTGCACACAGTTTACTACACTCCGTAAAGTAAAACTCGTTAATAAAATACGAAGAGTTTAAGGGCGGGGCTGAAACCCTGATTTAGCCTGGTGATTAATGAGGGTTCTTGTAAAGTGGCTGCTGAGAATATGCGAAATTTAGAGCCGTAATAATTTAGTCATCATTCCAGTAAAAAGGGATGAGTCAATTTTAGTTTAACAGTTTCGGGAAAACCGCCTGGAATTGAAGGGTGATGAAGAATTTTTTTAAAGAAGCTCTTCAGGATTCTGTGATTCTTGCCCTTTAGGAGCCGTTTCGTTTTCTCCATTAAAAGAGCTCTTCATAAAAAAATGGCTACATGCGCGGAGAAAATATAAAATTAAAAATTACTATGTGAACATAGTAATCGAGGACCATACCGAAAAAAAAATGGTAAAATTTGATTTATTTTAACTGAACCTTTGCAATGTGGCATTTTTTACGATTTAACATAGTAATTTTTAGCGGACAAAATAGTATAAAATGCGCGGACGAGAAAATAATGTTCATAAGTGTTAAAAACGCGTTATTTTTTAACCAATTTTTACTATTGAACGACGAGAAATTCAATTCAAATTCAAGTTGTATAAATTTTTACTATGTTAAATGGTAATTTTTTTTACGATTTAAAACTAGCTTATACTCTCGTGCCTCTGCCTCCATCGACCACGCAATGGCCCGGGTAGTGGATCCTATAATTCAACTTTTATGCTACCATTTTTTACTATACGGATTCTCAATTTTTGACGTAGATACGTCTATGGTTTCAATATGGGGGGTTATTTTGGGAACCGGGCCTTATGTGCAGCGCCATCTATCGGAATTCTAGAAAATTCCAGAAAATTCTAGACATTTCGAGGTAATTTGAGAAGTTTCTTGAAATTTCGAACAAATTCAAGGAGTTTATAGAAATTTCGAGGAAATTCTGGGAGTTTGTAGAAAATTCAAGAGAATTCAAGGAGTTTCTAGGAAATTCGAGACAGAAGGAAAGACCATCGACGTGTCCACGTACCACGTATCAAAGATACAGCCGCCTGCAATTTTTAGTATGTTCAGCAGTGATTTTTCCAAAAGACTCCATCATATTTTAATTTTGTTAGGCGTATTTTTTCATCCGCCACATCGTAGTTTTTCATTTGTTCTCAAAATTACTATGTTAAATAGTAATTTTCGAGTGTGGCGGGTATGGTCCTGTATTCGATTTCTCACATTAAGAATTCTATGTTCCCACAGTAAAAAACACTTTTATATTTGTTCCGAAGAGCACAACATTTGAGATCAATTTTCTATACCCTTGAATTGACAATGAAAGTGTTCGTCGTGCAATCGAAACAAGAATTCTTCAGTTGGAGATAATGAGGGATCACAGCGGGGAACTTCTCACACACTGAGAGAAAAATATGATTCTTCTGACTACATTCCATCACCATCGAATCATAGTCAAAAAGGCTTCAACAATTTTTCATGGGTTACGGTAACTATGGCCGGAGAAGTAATTACTACAATGGAATGTAGTCATTGCAACTATTTTATAGTTCTACTCACGATAGATTTGTCGTGGTTACTTTTAAACTTTGGTTAGTTTAACTAAATTTTGATTTGCAAAAATTACGCTTGTGAAGTTACTATAATGTTATGTGCCGCATACAAAAAAAATCGTATCGTTCACCAAAATTGCCTCAACTATTTTCTTATTGTAAATCGAACTTCAGATTTTTCTCTCAGTGCAATTCATCAAATTCTAGATATAACGCAAACTATATGAATTTATGGGAAGACCTATGTTAACACTTCAAAATTTTCTCGGGACAAGAGAATCGCATCCTGTTGAAAAACGTCTTTCTCTCTATGTGAGCAGAGGAAAAATTATTTACCAGGAGATTTCACAATTCTAGAAATTGATAAAAGAATATTTTCTTGTATCAAGGAAATCGTCTTTGTCGAAAGTAATTTTTTCTCTCAGTGTCCTGAAATCCAGAGACTTACTGAAAATCAGAAACTTCTGTTCTCTGTGCTGTTGCATCCTTTAATTATCTTCCATTTAATTATTTCTAATAATTTACTACCAGAGTCTCGACGCTCGCCAAAATTGTCGTACAACAATTCCATTATTATTGTTTGTATTTAATTAAGCGAGTTTATTCAAACGCTCGAAATTAATTACTACTCCATGTGATTTAATGGAGAGATTAATAAACCCCCGTTCGCCCCTGTCATCAGCACATTTTGGTAATTAAGGCTCTATGATTTTTCGCTCCATCACTGGTGCGAGATTCTTACTCTAGACTCCTATTCTACAATATTAATATTCCCTTCTTAATCCTTCCGAAAAAAAATATCCAGTACTACTGAACTTTTCATTCCTAATTTGATTACAATTACGATAGAATAATTAAGATATAAGACGTTTCACTCGCTGGAATGTATCAAGTACTCTTTCATCTCATGCCCCTCATTTTTTATTTTGCTGACACAATTCGTAAAATTAATTAAAAAATTCTTTCCTTTTGCGGATTCCAGTAATTTTCTAGGTCCGAAGATAATCCATAATCAATGAGACGTGATTTATAACAAGAGTGAAAATCGAATTAACAGGCGATTGGGAACGATTATAACGATCGTTCAGTTTTATTGAAGATGCCGAGACACATTTTGTCTTCTATGTACATTTTAAAATGTAATACTACACCTTTTCAAAATCGGCTTTACTCGTCGCTTTATTGATACATCATATGTCAGTGTATCACCGAGCAAAAATTACCTGGAAATTCGCCAGGAAAATTGTTTGACAATCTCCGACGGCTTTTGATGGCTCTGATATTTTTAAATTCATTTTTAGGTTTAATTACTTTTCATTAGATAATCTACCTGCTGGAGTCATACTCGAGTAGAATAAAAAGTGGTTTCAAGGGACTAATGGATTGTACACCCTTCTTTTGATTGAATGATTTTCTATGCTATTCCGGGAGTTTGCGAATTCATTCAATCTTTAAGGATAATCGGGCGAGCTGGGAGCATTGGAAAAAAAGCAGCCATTTTTTTCTTTTTTTTACGTACTCTTTGAATGATGGACAAGATGTGTGAAAAAGTTTCAGACTGCTGGGGAGCATGGTTAATTTATTATGAATTTTTGAAAAAGTGGTCATTTAACCCGTGATTTATGGAAATCACCAAAAAACTGCAAAACCCAAGGAAAAAATGCAGCCAACGTCATGAAACTTTACACATATTTAAAACATGTGATCAATGATTTTTTGAGTGAAAAAGATTATCGCCTAGGAGCATTGTTTATTAATAATAGCGAAAAAAGTACTGAAAAATGAAATTTCTGCGCACACAGTCTAAACGAGCAGCAACGTCCCAAGTACTGATCGGGTGAGGGTAGCGCGGTCAATTTAAACGTCTCTTGAGAGAGAGCGATGAAGCGTTGTGATTGGAGCTCCCTCGAGCCAGTGGTACCAGCTCCTGGTGAAAAAAAAACTACCGACGGTGTTGTCACTTTTTCGCATGGATTAATATTTTTTCATTTATTAAAAAAAAAACAATCTGAAAACCATTCAATGCGTGGAACAGATACAAATAAATTTGATTAACTCCAAAAATAATTTTTAACCGGAGATACTCCCTAATATTGGCTGAATTTTGAATCCGAATGGGAAAAATTTTTATTTTCCCAAAAAAAAAACAAAACCAAACCAAAATTTTTATTTTTTGTTCACCGATTGGTTTTCTGCGGGAAAACAATAGAAACCCCTCCGCCTCACATCCTACATTTCCTCCTCGCCCGATTATCCTTAATGAGTTCAGTTGCCCACCCATTTGATTCATATAACTATTTTACTCTTTGGTTTTTTATTCTTTATGGTAGGTAATGACGATCGAACAGTGCATCACGTGACTTGTCAATTTAGGCCTATAACACAATCGACTAGGAGAATAACTTGCTATTTATCTGCTTTCGTGACTCATTTTATCGTTTTTATGGTTCATTTCTGTAGTGGAGTTGTGAAACGTGATAAGTTGGATTTTAGTTTTGTTAAGTATGCAATTATGTTTGTAATGAGTGATTTTTTGAGAAAATGTCAGAAAACTATAATTTGTTGAAAAATTTTAGTTGAAACTTCCAGCACACTTCATCAAATGACAGTTCCACAGAAATTTCAAGGAATTTTATCATTAAGCTGGCCAAGCGCGAGTGATCGAGGGTTAAAGATTTACAAATTAATGTGAAAATCGACGAATGCTGTGGAGTTCAATCCGACTATCCCATTAAAAATTTATGAAGATCCGGAAATTCCGGTAAATTTATGCTTGAATGTTAAATTGATTGAAATAATTGATTAATTCAGGGCAATTTGGTACTGGATATTCATGTTTTAAATGAAAACTCGTCCTGAAAAATAATTTGACATTCCATTGAATTTTTGGATATTTCCTGAAACCTTCATTGCAAACAAATGAAGGTGCCAAACTTTACAGTCAAGCTTTACGTAACACACTCATTTTTTTTCTAAGAAACCTTAAGGAAAATATTCGGTTCATTTTGTAGGTGAAAATCCGTGATGTCCCTGACAACCCTCTCCTTCCCCGAAACGAAGATTTGGTTCTGATTGGACGTACACAGGTCTTTCAAGATCTCTCCAGACCTAGATGGACCTGGTAAGTCCTATTTGAGCGACAGGCTATTCAGACCTCTCAAAAGTATGTGGAAAAAGTGAAAACTGAAAAAGTTTTTTTTTTCAAATTTTCAAAGGGTCAGATCTTCCGTTTTTCCCGGGGCAAAGTTGACTTTCGCCAAAATCGAATTTTTTAGCCGGGTGAACGTTGATTCCAACAATTTACGCGACGGGCTATTCAGAACTCTCAAAAGTTTTTGGAAAAAGTGAAAACTGAAAAAAAAAATTTTCACCGTGGGCCACAGGGTCAGATTTTCGGTTTTTACTTGGAACAAGGGTCAGATTCGTTAACACTTTCATTTTTTATTTGGACAATGCATGCAAGCGGAGGGGCAAGCGTGGCTAGAATAGATTCTGCAACCTTCTCCGCTTGTTTAATATAGGCCCATAGAATTACGGGAACCGGCAAGGATTTGGAAAGCCTGAATGCAAGTCCTGCTTACACCTAACAAGTGCTGAAATGGGACATAACCAGAGGTAGAAAGGTCTCGGAAGCACTTGGGAAGAGGCTTCCCAAGACCTATCCAGTTCTGAACGGAAAGACCTAAGTAGAGCGAATTTGTCAGGTCCAATTATTCGACTCGGGTCATAAGTGGGGCGAAGACTTTGAAAATTGACGTAAATTCAAAGATTGTTCAAGCAAGAATGAATAAATTTTGAAAGAACTCGTTCAAGTTTGGTAAAATCCATATCTATGACAACATTTGATCTTGGAAATTTAGTACATCTCATCTGACGAATTTCTCAATGTGCTTCAGGATTTTAAACTGTTAGAAATTTTTTGAAACTTGAACAAAATCGATGAATTTTCAATTTTGTGAATTCAAATTCAGCTTGAAATTGAATCATCTGCGGAATTTCTTATCCATCTTAAAAATTCAAGGCATTTGAGTTTTTCATGTTAGAAGAGAATTGAAATTGTAGTGCTACCTTGAATTCTCAAACGTATTGCCGAAATTGAACATCATACTCAATTGAATTGTCGGTACATTGAAAATTCAGAATAGTAGCCTAAATTTTCACAGTTTTCAATCATTTTCACTGTCATTTGAATCTAAAAATTACAATTGTATTGAATACTCTAGAAACTCTGGTCGGTAAGTACACTGCGAGGAAAAATTACTTTTGATACATATGATTTCCTTGATACAAGAAAATATTTTCTTGTCAATTTCCAGAATCGTAAAATCCCCTGTTAAATAAATTCTAGATATAACGCAAACTACATGAAGTTCTGGGAGAGACATCATTTCTAGTTTGGAGAACGCTTAAAAATTTTCTCGGTACAAGAGAATCTCATCGTGTTGGAAAACTCTTTTCTCTCAGTCTGAGAATGAAATTATTTATCAGGAGAGTTCATGATTTTTTAAATTTACAAGAGAATATGTTCTTGCATCAAGTAAACCTTCTTTGTCAACAGTAGTTTTTTCTCTCAGTGTAACAGTACACATATATGGAAATTTCATGTGAAATAGTCGTTTTTAAAAACTTCAACGATTTTTGCTTCGAATTTTACGAGTAATTTCTACTAGTGTAGATCTTTGTCTCATCCTTCAAGAAAAAGTTTGTGTCAAAAATTTCTTGTTCCTAGCAATTGATACATTTGAAATCAGAACAACTCATGTGTCTCCAACTGATTTAAACTTTTTACGTTTCTATTTTTTCCCCATGCCAAATTATTCTCTCACATTTTCTTTTAAAACCTCGCATTATCATAATAATCCCAAATTCCACATCGCCTGAAAAACCAAATTATTACGTTTCATCACTCCACTTCCGATTAAATAATCTTACTTAGTCATTATTTCTAGGCCTATTAAGACCTTCGTTCGCCTTAAACTTAGTTGAACCACCTTACTTTCTAATTTTTGAGTCTTTGTTTGTTCATCGTTTAATCGTTTTCTGCCTTATATTAATCAATTAATGTTAAAAGATCTAAGCGAGATATTCTTCAATGATTCAATCAACGGAAAAAACCCATTCAATATCTCAATACTTCGTCAATGATCGATTGATTTCTCGATAATATATTTACATTTCTTCTTTCACGTTGCCTTAATTATGCGCCCATTCTATTCATATAGCACACATTTAGGTCCCACTCGTTAATGAAAGCGAGAAATTAATGAATTCAAAGGCGCAGGGATTAGGTGTACCTTTATCCCTTGGAGATTTAATCAGGCCATTAATTTTTCCTTATGGCAAAGGGGAAAATCTCCTTTTATTTTATAATGCGATATCAAATTACCATATTCACAGTTTTACAAGGGGAATTTTGATCCTAATGGGGAAGGAAAAAAAGTTACATCGAGGGAAAATTGTAAAGTCGAAGACAAACAGTAATTGTACGGAGTTTTCATCTCTTAAAAAATTTAAAAAGTGAAAGGAGGAAAGGAGCAAACTTTAGTTGTTCAATTTCACTTAAAAATGATTAAAAGAGTATAATAAAATATTAAAATCAAATAATCCCTTATTGATGTGGTAAAATCATCAGATAAATTGGAAGCAAATTCTATCATTATTTTGCGGTCTAATCTCTAGCAAATGCAGGTGTAGATCTGGAAAAAGTTATTGGAATACATTTTTAGTAGAGAATTTCAATAGCTGCGAATAATGTCTAAAATCATATTTCAATTATTCACAATGTACTTCAATTTGACCAATTTTTCAGATAATTTAGCTGAAGCAATTTAGAGAAAAAAATTCCAAAACTCAACAAATGCAGATTATTAAAAATCCTCTGGAGTTATTTGCAGGCGAACAGTCTAATACAATTTTTGTCACCGGCGCTTAGTTCAGGATTTATTCGTCAACAAAGTAAAAACCCATCGTAAATTATTTGTTTTTGAAAATTAGACAAACAAGACATATATAATTATTTTAAAGTTTTTGGACACTACTCCACTGTGCCCCCAACTGTAATACGTTGGAGACGCGAGTTGATAATTTTAGAATGTGAATAGTGATTACTAAAATGCAGTAAAAGTGTGATAAAAGCTCTGACACCCGCCTCTTTGCCTTAGCTAGCCCGCTTTGCCCCGGTCTCTCCTACACACATACACATTCACGTACAGACGAGGTCTAAAAATTGCATTTTCGGTCATTTTGGATCATACTAGGTCGATATAACACAAAAAATCCAAAGCTTAAATTTGAATGATTATAAAGCTTCCGTTCGCAAGCAAAAACTATGCTGTATTAATATAAAAGCATTTTCCCGCTTGTTTTACATGAATTAACTGAAGTAGTAAACTAATCAGTACGAAAAATGAAGGTCTCTGCAATTGTGAAATTTCAGTGCGGTGTCCCCTTGCATTTGTTTCCTAAACCCATTCATTTGACAGGAGATAATCAAATAATCATTTACCACATCATTAGGATAAAAAAATGGAAGACAATCATGAAGACATTTATGAAACAATTTTGATCTCTATTGGAACAGTATTGAATGGAGAAAATAGCGAGGACGACAAAGATTCTGGGGAAAGACCGATAAGATTCAATAAGCACAAAATTATGGATCGAAATTCCCATTGAAAGACCCCCGACTCTAGTGTCAAGAAGCTCCTTATCAATGTCCAAAAGCCCCTTGCATATGAGACAATACAACAGGCATCTGGAAACTGATACGATTCAGTCTACTTCTACCCCCAAACCATGATTGTCAACATTCGCACGATAAACCCCCTTACCCTCTACCCCTCACAATTTATTTGTTTAATCGCGTCACAACTTGACTGCACGCTTGAAGCTGCTCGGAGTTAGAAACACTCCCATTTACTCGGTATGTTTTAACCGGATAAATCATTTGATTGAAGCCCGTAAATTTGTGCGGCGGTTGCGATTGATTCAGTGGAAGTAATTACGCGACCTGATGATATGATGGAATTAATGCAAATTATTTGAGTAGATTTTTTTTTATATTACTCATGTAGGTTTTTGGTTTTTTAGCTCTTTGAAGTTACCATAATTTATCAAAGACTTTGATTGGAATTGTAGACAGTTTGCAATGTAATTCTCTGTGGTTGTGAGTGGAAAAGTGTAATGAATCCATTTGGAGTTCTATTCAATGATTTTCAGCTATTATTCGACTTTTTGCACCCATATCAGCCACTTAAAGGAGATCTATTATTCTGAAATCGTAATTCTTTCCGCAATGTAATAGAGAAAAGTACTTCGTTAGTTTTTTTTCAAGAAAAAACGTTGAAAACTAGTTTTAATTCAGCGTTTTGTAAAAAAATCAATGATTTCGAATGCTTTATTTGTGAATAACGATTAAAATCTCATTTTTTTAAATTGAATGTAAAAAACTGAGACATTTTACAATACCTAATTGAAAATGAAGAACACTAATAGGTTGCAAATTACAATTCGGATTTTTTTTTCAAATCTATGTCAACCAATTTGCTTGGAAACTTTGGAAGCTGAAGCTATTTCAATCTATATTATTATTTGAATTTCAGTCAATTAAATTGTCAGTCATGGATTCAAATTTTTATTCAAAGAACTTTGGTTCTTATTTTTAATATCAATTAAAACTATTTATATAACATTAAATGTCTCAAATCAGCACAGAAAATTGTGTCATAATTGTCATTTGCAATCCTCAGTGATCATATATTTACGTAGGAAACGAGTTGTATTAAAGAAAAATATCAAACGACTTTTTTCCCAGATGGAGAAATTTCCAAAAACAAATCAGTAGCGAAGAGGTAAAACGGTTTAAGTCGATTTTGACTGTTGGTCAGCTTTCAGGGAGAATCTCGAAATATAAAATAGATAGCCAAATTTTTGTTACAACCTTTTTTGTAGTCCTCAATTCGCCCTATAAAAAAGGTTATTACAAAAATTTCGTATCTCCTTTAGATTCGGAGATATTCCTCGAAAACTCAGCTAAGGGCTCAATAAACTTAAATCGTTTTACAGCTTCGCTGCTGAAATACCTCGTTTCAGCGATTTTTCCAAATTGTCATTTACAATTCAGAATGAAATGAGAGAAGCCGCATGTGACAATTTTGTCAAATAAAAAATTTTCCGACTGATGAGTGCTCTCAGAGAAAAATGTCCGGAAAAATTTTTTTAATCAATAAAGTTTCCTATAAAACCGCTCTTACGATTTCACACTGAATTTCTCCTTTTTGGGAGGCCAAAAATTCAGATGAAAGTCTCAAAAAACTTTTTTACAAAAAATTCAATCGATTATGAAAAATGCTTAGATTTTTCGTGAAGGCACCCATTTTTTCAATAAATTCATACGTCACAATTCCACTACACCCTCACTACATTGAAACCATCTTCAAAATATAAATCCTTAAAACCAAAAGAAACATGAACAAAGATTAACAAAACAAAATCGAACGTTTTCCGCCTACAATTTCAAGTCCATAAAAAAATCTTAATCACATTTTCCAAAATCCTAGAAAAATTCAATGAAGTAATAAATTAATGCTTGACATCCGCATGACGTATAATATGAAAAGCCAATGTCACTACAGTGGAGACCCCCTGGCGACTACAACGTCCAATTGTCCGTTGAAATCCCCCAATATTCATTGCCAAGCACTTTGCTCGATATCACCTACGAGAGCTGTGAAATAATAACATTTCCCGGCTAACGCGCTCCCCAAATGATGTACACTTGAGTCACCTCGCCTTGAGTACCCACCAACGTAATATCCACCCACGTTTCATTAAACCCTCCAATGGAATCCACTCCCCCGTTGTAATATTAAAAGATAATAATAAATCCCCCAGCACGTTAACCTGCTCATGTAAATCCTGATATGTAGCGAGTCAACAAAATTATCATCATTGGCACATTCGAGAGCAATTAATCTATTGTTCAATGATCCTTACACCACGTATTATCATATGATCATTGGGTGATGAACTAAGGTATCACCATTTGTCACATTTCAAAAGCTCGTTTGTCATTCAAAATCTTCATTAATACTGTTTTCCATCGTACTTCTATTGAAAATAATTCACCACGTGATCTCACATTCTTCCAATTTCTGTCGATGTTATATAGTGAATTAATCATGATCATAATGACATGATTCAGTTTTATAGAACGAAATTATTTGCATCATTCGACGAATGTATCGAGAGGTAGCTTCGAAAGAAAATATCAGGAAATATTTTTCACAGATAATTCTACTGATATTTCCTTGTATCTACGGTAGAGTTCCCTTTATTTTCCGCTTCCATTATTTCTTCTTCTTCTATTTCTTGTGGTTAGACTTCTTTGTTAGAAGTATGTACCATATTCTGACGACTCGTTGGTTAAAAAACAAGGACTGTAGATGTCTACTGGAAGGCAGGCGTGTTATACAAATAAGAGGGCATCGCTGTACCATCACTTTCATGTTTTTTTTAATTTTTGAAAGTTAATTGAATTCCACCAACCCATAAAATCGGGCAAAACGGCTCGCTATCTAACCCTTCCACCCGATATGTTCTGCGTTGATGAGAGGAGTCTTGAAAATAATTTTATATTGCAATTATCATTTCATCATTTTTCGTTTGTTAAATTCGATGGGAGTTCCAGAAGACCATTCAGATCATCCAAATAGAAGGCTAGAACCTCCCGCTTCCGTTATTTATTTCCTCTTCTCCTCTGCGCTTGTTCTCCCTCAAAAAAGTTCTCCCACTCCTCATGCATTCTGTATCCTTGTTTCCGGCGTCATGCGCATAGAATTGCGCAATGTCTCAGTAACGGGATGACTGCCACATGGTGACAGTCATGGGTTATATCGCTTCTCTCCCACTACTACGATTCTCCCTACCCACTACCCACCTTCCCTCTCCATTGCGCTCCACAGTGACGGAGTGGGAGAATAGTATATTTCAGGGCGGGTGCCATGGGGTTTATTACTTGTGTAGAGTTGGCGTCCGAGCCGAAGGCGAGGACTGACCAACCACCGAGTAAAAAAAACCCACGGCACTAGTCGTGAACGATATTTTTCCATAGTGATTTTCACTTTTACGAGTTTGGGGAAGGGCCAATCCCAATCCCCGGACGAGGAAAAGTGAAGTTCAGTACGGATAATTCCATTATTCAGATTTCACATGAAATTCAGTCAAAGACACGCCTGGAGCCGGGAAAATGAAGGGAACTCTACTATATTATATTACTTCTAGAGATATTTGTCATTTATTGTTTAAATCCCCTATTACCCTATAATTTTGGAAAAATTTCCGATAGTAGAATGGCTAGAGGATTTTATCAAAAGACATTTTCCGTAGAGCATTCGGTGGTCTACGAACAATATCTTCTGAAATTTTTCCCTAAATCAATGGAATTGCGATTTATTTTCGAAATAATCTGCTTTGCGAGTAGATTAATGCAAATAATTCCTCTCAAATTGCCGAGTTTTTCATTAAGATTATGCAAACGCGATGAAATGTGCCTTAAATATTATGTTCATTCATAAGAATTATCAATACGAATAATTAGAATGTTTTACCGCGTCAGTCGTCGGCGAAAAAATATATTCATCATAATAATTTTGAATAATTAAATTGATGTTTTTTATAGGATAACTATCTCCCACATATTTCCTAACACGTCCCTCCCTACACTTTTACCCTGTCATTCTATCCTTAACGTACGATATTTTAAACGGAGCAATATCGATTTATCATAAATGGCTTGCTAAGCGCGGGAATGCGAGTTAAACTGCTATTTTTATACTCGTGTCTCGTTATAAGGACTGGTTCCCGCATCTGGATTTAATCGCCGCTTATCGTTATCACCGGGCACATTGAATGCAACACTGGGTACGGCTATTGGATCGGCAAAACGCGTTTGTCCCTGAAGTGGTTGAGATTGATGTGATTGGGTGGATGAGGACGGCGGGCCCTCGCTGATAGAGGTCCTAGATACGAGAATACGCCGACCGCGTACCTGATAACGCTGAGGATAACAACGACCACAGCATGACTGTAGGAGGCCACCGCGTGATGCTGTACTGTGGGCTGGTGATGTCAGTGGTGATGGCGAGCCTGGACGCTTTGGTGCTCCATTGTAGGGCACTTCCATCTCCACAAACTCACGGTCCTATAAAAAACATTCGGGTTTTAGTACTCGGAATGAGTGAATTGTATTGGAGTATTTTTTTCATAATTCTGCGGAGTACGGGAGCTGGTGCCTGTACCGCCCACTCGTATTTCTCAGGATTGGCTGAGAATTTTCTTTTTTCTTTTTTTATTATGCAAATATTTGATAACAACAAGTAATTTCAACAGAAATTTTCAATTTTTTTTATTTAAAGCATTTGAATCTATCGGTTCACTTCGCCATATACAAAAAAATACAAAATAATAATAATAATGATACAATACAGATATCATATAACATATATCATAGATACATACATCATTCATGTTTACACATAGTGATTTTTTTTTCTATTTTTATATCTTCAATTTCGAGGATATCAGGAAGGAATCAATCAGCAGAAGGATCTTTTTATTCAAATCTTTCAGAATTTTGCTTATTTTGTACGGCGGGGCAAGGCCCTCCTTGCTCAATCCAGCAAGAAGTTCTGCTCGATGTACCTGATATAAGGGACGGTGCAAGACCACAATCAAAATCTTCCGATTTTCAATTTTCTACCGTGAAAACATCGTTAAAAAAATCCAAATACGAATTCTCAAAATATTTCAACCCCAGAATTTAATATTTTTCAAATTTCCAGTTGGTCCATAATTGAATGGATTGCGAAATGTATGTTAGTTATACACTTCCACATCCATTCGACCTATTCGATAGCAGCAAAATATCTTCATCAGTTATTACTGGCTATTTTATCAGCCTCCGTGTTTGTGGGCAATGCCGCTCAGGATTTCTATAGGGCTGCTAGACTCTGCAGCTAGAGGGCGGTCGAGTGACAGCTTGATTATTTGGGGTAGTCGCTGGCCACTGGAACATCGGGTAAATTCAGGATAATTTATTATTTTTCACGTGAAATCTTCCTCAAAATGGAGCCAAAGAATGGAAACGAAGGATGGGAATAGGAAAAATTATAACAGTTGGTCTGCATTGCTTAAAAAAAACGTCAAAACAAGATCGACGGTAGTGGACGCATGCCGGGCGGTATTACCCTCAAAGTTCGATTCCATCGCTCACTGGCCGATGGCAATTGAATCACATGATTAAATATGTTTAATGCTAATCAGAAATATGACCTCTCCACATCTTCGAGTAAACACCTCAAAGAACCCATTCTGACCGTTTATGACTCCGTGTATATTGCGAGGCTGGAAAAAAGATTCATTTCCCTTAGGTGGTCGGTACATGCACCAGCTCCCCTAGAAGTCATTTATTCATAAATAGGACTGATGGAGATGAGGATTCATTAGGAATTAGTGCTCCAGGAGATGAGGGCACCCAGGGGGATTCATCTAGGTGATGAATGGTTTTTTGGACTGTTTTTGAGGAAAATTTGAAGCCGAAAGGTTTCGATGATTTTTTGTATCAGAACTTGATGATGTTTCCATGAGATAATTTTTATAATTACGCAGATGTGATATTATGAGTTATTTTGTGCATCTTGTGTTAATCATGCACCCATTCTCTTCATACAGTATAATTTTCGGTGTCGCTTGTTAATGAAAGAGAGAAATTAATGAAATGGCGATGTCAGTGGTAATTGGGAGCCTGGACGCTGTGGTGCTCCATTGTAGAGCACTTTCATCTCCACAAACCCACGGTCCTATAAAATTCATTCGGGTTTTAGCACTCGGAACGACTGGATCATATTGGAGTCTTTGTTTCATAATTTTTCAGACTAGAAGTTGTCTACTTAGAATTGGGACAAATTGAGATACACTGAGAAAAACAAAGTTTTTTGAGACTTCGGCGCGATTTCAAAAATCATTTCAGGGGGTTGAAAAGCGCGATTTCAGTGATTTCGATGACTTTAATAATTTCACATAATTTCAAGGTGATTTCGGATTGATTTCATCACAGAGACATGACATCACTGAGACATCTTGGTGTCTGAAATTAAGATATGGACATCAGTTTCGGACACAAGCGGTGTTTGCAATTTTCAGACATCAGTTAGATTTTCAGACACTTTTAAAGATTCAGACGTTTTTTGCCATCTGCCATCTTAAATTCAGATGGTTGTTAGACACCTAGTTTTTCCAGTGGATGAGTCAACTTTTCAGACATGAGAAATATCTTAAAAATTAATGTTTGAATGGACTTTGCCGTCTGAATCAGGCGAGTTATCTTAATAGTGCAATATTTGAATCGCTCATAAATAACTGAATTTCTGACACAGAAAATATCTAAAAATAAATACCTGAAATTGTTCAGACACAAAAAATGTCTACCATCATTTTCAGACAGAAGCGGTGGTTAAAATTTTCAGACATTAGTCAGATTTTGAGACACTTTTGAAAATTCTGATGTTTTTTATCATCTGACATCTTAAATTCAGATAGCTGTCAGACATCTGGTTTTTGTAGTGAATGAAAATCCCCCTGCTCTCCCTAACCGTTTTCCTACAACTCAACCTTCCTGTTTCTCAGATACAAATGTGTACTACAAAATTTTACAAAGTCATTCTCGCAAAGTCGATGTCGGAAAAACCTCAGGATCTTGTTACATAACGAGTGAAGGAATTGTCCTCACTGGACACTGATAACATGAGGAATTCCTCTGGAAACTTGTTTCTAGTTCTCAAGTGGAAAGCTGCCCCACAATTACCTACTGGAGGGGCTAGAGGTTGGGTGGTCGGTGTGTGAAGTGGTGAGAGGGAAAGAGAGGAGTGGATACCTCCAATGTGGTATTTCAAACGAGGTGAGCCACCGAGGTCATTCCCAGGTTTTCCTGATCTCTATATATGACTAAACCACTTTGCTCGTGACCGACGTGTCCAAAGGCTCCACCAGGGTGATATTCAGGGGGGATGGAACGATCCACCCGAGACACACTACTGGAGTCTCAGCTTTTCCCAGGGTTCTTACCGCAAATAGGTCGATTTAATACTGTATTATGCTCCACTCTATTAACTGAGTGTCAATAGATTTTTTCCCGTAATTTATAGTTGAGAAATTGGAGCTTAGAAAAAATCCTAGAAAAATTGAGGGAGCATCGCTGAAGAATTGAATCATTAGTTACTCTTTCGATGGAAGAAAAATCTTTTCGAAATTTAAACGATTGCTCAATTTTTAATGAACAGAAAATGTTTCGCCACGAATAACAATCAAGATTTGATTCTAGACGAGTTGTAAATTCGACCAGTTTGACTACTCAAATCACTCGTGGGAAACGTGACACGCCGAATAGGTTCTTTAGCAACGTATGACTTTCCGTAAACTTCTCAAAGGACGAGATTGTCCATGTTAACTACATCAATCCATTCAGCGAAACCAATACTTCACCATGAATTTGGACACCTGACATTACTGCCATCACATTACATCTGGAAGTCCCTTCATTTGCCACAAACACCGCAGAACAGGGCACCGTATGGTGGTGTTCGTTCGAGTCCAAATCGAGCAACTTCTCCAGGGATATAACCACATTGAACAGAAGAAGAAGAACTTCTCCAGGAAACTTGGTCGCCATATCCAGAGGCGATCTATCCCTCTCTACCTTCAACACCATCTTCTTATAAGGGTGGTGGGGGGNGGGGGGGGGGGGGGGGGGGGGGCAGAGAGCACTTTCCGCTCGACTCTCGCCCCATTGTACAGATGGCATTTAATGACCCAAATCTAGCCGCCCAGAAACTCTTAACGACAGAGTTGGAAGTGATGAGTATGAACTTCGATGGGTGAATGGGGGTGCGTGTTCAAAGTTTCTTTAACAAATAATAAGGGATGTTTTTTCAGCTGAAAGAATTTACTTTTCATTATTTCATATGGGATTTATACGGAGACCGAAAGTTTCTAGTCTTCAGCACAGAGTAAAAATTTTGGATTTTCCGGGACGAAAATGATGAAAAGTATTTCAATGCTTCATAAAATCGTGAGCGTGATATAAAATTTTGTCCAATTCCAATTTTTGAGCTCAATTTTGTTACGAATATATATCCTCAAACGAATAAAAACTCCTGATAATTCCATTTGAAATGAAAAATCAAACGTAAAACTCTTCCGAACGTTGAAAAGCCCTCAATATGCACAATCCTCACTGTTGACGTGTGAAAATCCTCCCATTATTGTAACTGTTTCAACCGGAACGTCGCGAAAGTATCGGGGGAATTCAAAAACGTGCCTCGTGCCAAAATGACATCGTTACCAGCAGCCACCGTCCCCATGGGACAATAAGAAAAGAATACAACAATTTGAATGCAGGTAGGAATGAGTGCTATTCACTCGAATAGAAAACTAGAATCGATATTGCGCAATATGAATTCCAAATTCGCCTAGACCTCGATGTTTTTTACTCCTTCTCTAGTTCCCTCTTCTCGTATTATTCTCTGCATTCTCTAATACCACCTGCCGTTTTCACGCCTCTTCCATCGAATTTGTCATGGTACGAATGAGCTGATCGGCAAATAGTATTGGTTTCGTTTCATCTGGGCCAAACACACACGTGGACAGTCTCGGGATTTTTATATTTTCATTTAAAATGGAAATATTCGAATAAGTCAATCCTGATGGCTCCAATCGCGTCATCAACGCTATCATACTAAAAATACGTTCAATCAATTTAGTGACGAGGACGAAGAAATGGGGGAAAATGAAATGGGGGAGTAACGTACAACGAAGAAACAACACGATGGAGTTGGCGTCCGAGCCGAAGGCTGGCCAATTACGCGAGTAAAAAAAACCCATGGCACTAGGCGTGAACGATATTTTTCCGTAGTGATTTTCAGTTTTACGCGTTTAGGAAAAGTGAAGATCAGTACGGAAAATTTGTTTTACTGTCATTACACGGAGAGAAAAGATTGTTAAAAATTATTTAGAAAATCGTGACAAATTTTACTATACGAATGGTAATCGTGGAACGAAATGTAACTCATTGAAAAAATACTGGTTTTTAGTGGATATTTTACCATGTTCTCAGAAAACAAACACATCTATATGGGCGCAAATATTAAAATGAAGGGAATTCAGCTATTTTATGTTTTAAAAAGTATGCTCACGCAATAAATAATGCAAATTGTTTATTGATACGACGGGAATATAAAGTAAAATTTTAGAAATTATCTTTGATTATTTTAATTTCCACAAGAAATTTTATAGCGGAAAATTGATTGTTTTTGTATAATTTATGAAAAAAGGTCGTGACGAATAATATAGAAACAATCAATTTTTCATCTTAAAACTAGCTTGTTGAAATCGTTACAAATTTGTCAGTATTTATATTTTTTTACAGAAATCGATTTTCCCCGGAAAAAACGTTTTCGAGTGGTGAATCAATTTCCATGGTTTCGTCGCAATAAGGGAATTGTTAAAAAAGGTAATTTTATCAAAAATTGTCATTTAAATAGCGCAGATTATCCATGACTTTTTTTTTCAAATTTATCTCACGTAATTTGATTGACAAATTTGATGATTAAAAACTGCCAAATCTGTAGTTTGGCCCATGCGAAACTATAAAAGTTGCTTAGATATTCTCACCTATTATCAAATGAAAGTGATTGAGAATCGAATTTGAGAAAGCGTCGAACATAATTCATTTGTCAACTATGAATAAAAAATTTTCCCATAGTACAGTCTCCATTCTCCATGGAATCCGTTCATGAACTTATATTTTTAGACCTGGCCGATTTCGGGGATTCCGTGACTGATTCACATTCGCTGCGTCACTAGGCGGCTATTGTATATGCTACGCACAATTAAATATACATAACTAAATTGTTCATTTATATTGCAAAGCTGGAGAAAAATGGTTGATTGATGCGCAGTGTGGATATTGTGGGAGTCAAAAAATAAACTTGACCCCTTGTTTGTGGGACAACGGAAGTTCGTTAGGATTCAGATCACGAGGTATAAACTGGTGATTATTATAGCTACAAGCGATATACAGACTACAAATGCCGTTAATTATTGAAACGGAAATATCAGGATATCAGTCGTGAATTTCGGAAGTATTTTGCATTTGCGTCAATGTAGTCAAACAGAATTTTTATTCATGTGTTTTATTTTATGTGAACATAGTAATCCTGGACCCAAACTGGAAAAACATTAAAATTTGATCTATTTTAACGGAATTTTTGCGATGTGAAAATTCTTTTTTACTAGTTAACATAGTAATTTTGAATAAAAGAAACTTTATAAAATGCGCATACGAAGAAACGATATTTAAAAGTGTCTTAAGCGCTTTTCATTAAAGGCATTTTTACTACTGAATCAGCAAAAAATTACTCAAATCGTATGAATTTTTACTATATTACATCGTAATTGTTTTTACGTTTTAAAATTGTGAGTTATACTCTCGCGTCTCCTACATTTCCCAAATTACTATGTTGACTAGTAAAAACTGCAGCGGGCATATGGATCGTCGATCATTTCCATTTCTTGGAATCTCCTTCCTCTGTCGACAACGTAATTGCCGAGTGATGAGTGAGTGACCGGGACGCCTAAGTAAAGGAAAATCCTGCAGACACGACCAGCAAAAAATGAAAATCCTCCCATTTCCATAGGCAATTGTTATGAAGTTTCCAACATCTAACAACTTTTATTTAAAGCTGATCAACTTTTTTTCTCTGTGTGATGCTTGAGAAAAAAACGCTCTCCCTTCTCCTCTTCCACGAATATTCGTGTTGAAAGAGGGGAAAGGGGAATATTTTGTTCACGAAAGTAAAAAATCATATTTATGGTCATAAATTTTACTAGTGATAAATGTAATTTTACTTTCTGAGTTATCACTTTCTACTTGCAGTTTTTACCATGATTCACAGTAATTTTTCTGATGAACTCCATTATATTCTAATTCCGTCATCAGTATTTTTTCATCTGCCGCGTCGCAATTTTTCATTTGTCCTCAAAATTATTATGTTAAACAGTAAATTTTCGTGTTTGGCGAGAATGATCCTACGTCCACTTTTTTATATAAAAAATTACTGTTCCCATAGTAAAAACTACTTTTACATTCTTCCCGTGTATAAGATGTCTGAAACATATAAAACATGGATAGAGATCTCATCATTCTTTAAGGCCTGTGATGAAAGTTTCATTCCCAGGAACGAAGAGATTCAGATAATTTATAAAAAGAATTTTTTTACAATAAAAAAGGTTCTCTACGAATTCCCGACCCCTCAAGCTTCTCCATTCCGGAGATATTTGCCGAATGATCTCGATATCATAATTCAGCTCATCCATTATGACCTCTTCCCCACAGAATCAAATGTCGAACGGGAAAGAAAACGATACAAATCAAAGAATTCTATCCAACCGATCATTACTACCACCACCACCTAACGCAGACAAGCTGCTCCCCCTCAGCAAACCCTCCTAATGATCCATCCGAGTTCGATGACGCACTGCAAACAACGTTAGTTACACTTAGCAAACAACCATAACCCAGCAAGACAATATACCGCGTGGACAGCAAGCTGGCCAGGACAATGTTCCTCAAATAATACATCACTGCATGATACCTCGAAGTCACATTAACCGAATTTCCTCAGAATCAGCCAATACCGAGGAAGGAAAACTAGATTACCAACGGCTACCTACACAGTGGACCGTCCTATTGTCCTTGAGTGCGACGCCAAGAACAATGATAACAATCATGGGCAGCAATAAGCATCATGCACCAGAGGACACTTCAAATTGACTGCAGGAACGTTCTTCCACTGACAAACATAGAGTACAATTAAACGTCTGCACAAACACGAGGCTAATGTTTCCGCCGGATTCTGATACAAAACATCAAGGTATGTGAGAGTTTGCTGTTTGTGCCAGGGAAATTGCTGGGATAACTGGAGGAACTCGTATCACTCGGGGATACTTTGACAAGGTGACAAACATGACAACCTCCTTCAGGGAAGTTCCTGAAAAGTAATTTACAACAATACTTACCGTAGTTTTCTCCAGACACCGGAGGAGATGATGATGCTGCAGTTCGAATATGTCTTCCTCTTTGTAATCGTCTGTTGGCATTCCACTCTCCGCCGCTGCGATTCTCGCCTCTGCTGCTTTCTTTTTGCTGACAAAGGCTGCACCACTCGATGCTTTGGCGATCCTAATCCTCGCGAGTCGCGCTTTCTGGAAAATTAAAAGGGAAAGAATTATGAGAGATGTACATCAAGAGGGATTCGAATGGATTTGATTGTATGATGCTGGAGTCATAGTAAACGATGAGGATGTCTGGCTCAAATTTTCGTGGTTGGGTGTTTAACGGCTGCAATTGATATTGCGAAGTCTTTGTAATGGTTCGACTTAATGAATGGTAATCAAATGCTTCCATGGTGGTTTAACGCCCTATTTGCGACATTGATTCAATTGAGCTTAAAGTCATCTTATTGTTTTTTATTTTCAACGAAATTCGTTGCAAGTTCGTGGAAATTCGTTGCAAGTTCGTGGAACTTCTACCTGGCAATCGCCCGAAGGCCTTTAGCCAACGTCTTCTCATTTCGTCGATGGAGTCGAAGGTGGGATGGAGCTCTCTAAAGCTCGAAAGTTATAGATATTGTTGTCTTCATATCTAATGAATGTATTCTCATTCTGAATCGGTTCCATTAACTTGAATTGATCTTTTTGAAATCAATTACAGGTCGAGTTGCTGAGGTGATTCAGGAAAAACTCGACTTGACTCATCACCCTTCATCATACACATAATGAATCCGTAACTTGACTTCATTGTTTATAGTCATTCTACTTTAATTGAATAGACTACACTCATAGATTTCAATCAAGATAATGAGATGAAGATGATGGATTTTGTTACTAGGTTTAGGAAAATTTTCTGAGTACAGGAAAGCTTCCAAGTTCATAGGAGTACTTTACAAGTACCCCACTAGAGTTTGAATTCGTGTGCCTATGAATTTCTAATTTGTGCATTGCTAATTAATATTTGAAGTCCTCATATAGAGGTCACGAAAGTAAGTGGATAGCATATAACATCAATGTTTCATTATAATTCATACCTTACGAATATCATAGGTCCCGAATAGAGTAACCGAATGAGTAAAATAGATCATTAATGAACCGGTCAAGTACAATATTTATCAGGTAAGTTTCAGTAATGTCTTTCAAGACCGTGTATCATAAAGATAATTGACAAAGTAACAGTAACAAAAACAAGAGCTAGGTTTAAATTATTGCTACTGATTATTAAGATCTGATTTCCTACAAAAGTAGCAATTTTAAGGCTCTCCGGGGATATCTCTTGGGCGCTCCTGCTGTGGTACATCCACTGAGGTGATTTATCACCCCAACCTCATTGTTATATTCACCCCGAATCAGAAATTCCACATCGAAGTGTTACATCTTCATTGTTTTCTCTCCTGAATAAATTTATACCTGTAGCACACACACACACACACGCGCGCGCACGCACACATACATACAGACATGTCTCCAAAAACGTTTCAGGATGATTCAAGAGGCCGAGAAATGTGGAGAAATCATGGAAATTCCAAATTCGATTTTCGGGGTAATTACAATAACTTCCTCCCTTCAGGTCGGGAAGTTAATTATGTGACGGAATTTGTTTTTCTTTCTTAAAAATCGGCACATACATACACACATTTTCTAAAAACATCATATCTTCAAGTTTCATGACATTCTACATCGTTTCCAGGAAAAATTAGAAGATCGTAGAAATCCATTATTACAAAGCTTCCATTCAGAAGCACAAGTAATAACCGGAATCCTGACGAGGCCTAAATTATTCAGCGTGTCAGGTTGCTATAATTTAGTGTGTAGTTTTACGAGGAAGGAAGGGGTTAGTTCATCCGTCGATAAACCAACAGTTTGTCCATGTCCTAAGGAAGGGGTCTGCAATCGAAATTGTCGTGGGCAGGTTTATCGGCTATAATTCTTGGCCATGGAGCAATTAACGTCCACAGAAGTGGTGTAGGTATAAGTCAGTGGAGTTTTCTAGGGGTCTGTGTCATGTTGTTGGGGGCAATTGAGTGTTCGGTAATTGAACGGACTGAAATTGGAGAGGTTGAACATGTTCGAGAGAACTTATTGAATCTTCATCTACAACTAAACTTTTCAATAGTTAATTGCCGAATTGTCTCAGGAATCTTTTCATTATCTTTGCTAATTCCGCTTGATGTCAAATAACACGAAAATTAATTACCACAAACATAGCCTTTGTGAATAATATGGGGCATTTTCTCAGCAAATTAGAGAGTTAGGAATGATTCTTTCTGGTGAAAACCATATTGCTTGATGATTTCTGATGCCTCGAATAATTTGGCAGAAATATTCCATAGAAACCTGATAACGCTTTGAACTCTGGAAGCTTTGAATGAGTAATTTGAGGACAAGAAGTCAAAACTTATTTTCTTCTACAAAATTTCCTCATCTTTGAAAGAGGCCTGATGTCATTATTTAGAAAACTGCTTGAATTTCCAGGTAATTAACTGATATCAACTTCACAAATCATCTACTCAACTTTGTCTCAATACTTTACTTCTAAATTATGATCAATATCGTAACTTCCAGCAGAAAGAGACCCTCCAGCAATAAAAGGGAAACATTGAATTCCTGGAGTTCGTTCAATTCCTCGAATAATGATGAAATTACAAATTGCAATAACTTGCCTAGAGGTTTATGTAGTGTCCAAACTCAATAATTTAATTTTCACGTACCAACTCACGAGTGCATACTGTTATATAGTTATAAAGGATGAGACGGGGAATGGACGGGGAAGGGGTGGTGGTGGCGGTGAGTCTCCGGAGTATATTTGAGCGTGAGAGGTGTAAATGCGAAACTACCTATATGTATTAGCCTCCCAGGCACAAAATTTTCGAGCGAGCTAGGAGGCCGTTTATTATTCATCTCATCGTATACAACAGGAGGTTTATATACGAGTAACACCGGGGGAAAGAAACTCACCAGCGCTCACGGCTCACACTGTTATCCAGGGTTGTTTTCTTTTCGAGAAGGATTTTTTCGGCTGCGGTTTATTTTTCCACTCATTCTCGTGTTTCTCGACTCTTCTGCAACATCCATCCAGTTCCATCAATTCCAAGGTGGGGAGGAATTGAATAAACCCAGTGGATGAGTAATATATTTTTTTTTATCAACGTCTTTTAATTTGGCCTAATTTAATTTTTAAATTGTGCTCCGCCTCCTCCACTATCAAACACCAAATACACAAAAGAAAAAATGGAAAAACAAAAATCATTCCATTTTTTTTTCATTTGTTTCTCATGATAAAATCCAAGAAAAAAAATTAGAAATACCATATTTATGAATTCTTACAAAAAAAAATCCGACACGATGAGTTACATCGGAAAATTATATCCATAAAATTTTTTCAAGACTGAAAAATTTCTATAAAAAATTCGAGTGGGTTGTTGGTCGCTCGCTCCCATTGCCAGTAGGTTGGAGTGGGTGTGACCCATTGCGGGTTGAACTAATAACCTCCCGCTCAATTTCCTTTCCTTCATTTATTAGAATTAGATTTTTCTATACAACTTATTCTATTGTGATATTTCCCATTAAATTTTCTCGGCTCAAATTTTCTAAGTTTTTTGTTTTATTTTCTTAATTAAAAAAACTGAAAAATAGAATGAAAAAAAAAGTAACGATTCATTCGTAACTGTCTGATAGACCGCGGGGTACGGTAACCGTGCGTTTTCGGCGGGGTTTGGTGTAAAGGTTAATTTTTAATTTGGCACTGAAAACACAAGATTATATTCTAAGCGCGGCATATTGATGAGACAAACAACAGATTAATTGAATTACTTCCGAACTAACTAAAAATTGATAACCGTGTTGACTTCAAGGAATTCACACTGTAAAGTATGTTCTACAAGGAATTGAATTGTAATTATGATTAAAATCTTATTCAGTGAGCGCAAGAAATAGAACATGAGTAAATCAATTATTATAATATGAAAATTGAACAGCTGATAAGCTGGGGCAGATGGGACGGATATCCTTATCCGTCGTGTTGATTTTTGCAAGGAGAATGATTATAAACAATTCATTGAAAAAAGGAATATCAAATCAGACAGGGAAAGGGGTTAATGAAAGGGCATCAAAATTGTGAATTTTCCAGATGAATTAATGGATTTCTGGATAATTGCGAAAAGAATCCTGTTTTCTTGAGGAATACATACTCAATACAAACCTGAAAATCAATAGAAGATTTGAATATTAAGGGGTCTCCACGTGAAAATGATCAACTGTGAAGATAATTCCATCAACAGATGCTGACTCTCGGCTTGAATTTTGCTATCTCTTCATTTTCATTCAGTGAATTTATCTACGTTATAAAGAGGATTTTCTCGGATTGTAAACTGGGTTTGTAAACGTATTTCATTGAGATATATCGAAGTTTAAAGTCATTCAATTGAGCAATTTGCTGAGGCATGCAGAAATTCTGGATGTGCTGTGTAAACCCGCTGTGGAAAACCTCTTAATCCGCTTGTTTACGTGGAATTTTCGTGCACATCGTTGGGTTATATCTGTGGTACAACGTGTGCACCAACTGGCAAGAGCAAATAATCGAAATGCCCAGACCGGGGTCTTTACATATACAGTGGCCTGGAGATTCTGACGCAATTGTTTGATATTAGATATACGTTTGTGAAAGAATAATCATGGAGCAGGAAGTGGATACTTATTATCGATCAACAATCGTAAATTTGTAATCAAACGGGAATCCCTGGAATACATTCAATGACACGGCTATTGCGAGCACTCAATTGAATTAATGAATTCAATGGTTCATTCTGGGGATCTTTGATATGTAAATTCCCGTGGGATTGAATCGAAATGTTCAGGATGAGTGGATATTTGTTTGTACGTATTATGAGATATAATACCGTTACACCTGTTCGGTCGTTAACATTATTTAAATTTAAGACGACCTTTTAAATTTCTGGGTTTTTCCCTAACTACATTTTAAATCATTCTTAATCCCTTTTAGTTGAATTTTCTCACGTAGAAATCGTAAAATATCCTAATTTGTACCGTTTTGAAACCCTTGACAATTGCTCTGTACAAAAAATTATTTCCTTTCGCAAAATTCCCTAGCAGAAATGCTTTCCCCAAAAACACATGTACATCATAAAAGCTACGCAAGAAGTCCTTCTAGATCTTTTGTTCCTTCGGCCCTCAATAAACCATCCTACGTATTTTGATTCAATTTCCTGTGAGACAGAGTTTAAAAAAATTGTAAGTTAGTTACCAGCTAAGACTTCATGGAGACAAGACCTTTGAACTTGTGCTCTGATTAACCAAATATTCGTTTCTTGAGTGCAATCGAAAGTGTCAAATATTAAATTGTCACTCATCAATCATCAATTTTATCAAGCTCAATTTCATCAGTTCCAGTTAAATTTCAAAATTTCATAAGTGCAAAATTATTATTGACTCAGTTAAATTATAAGCTATAATACCCCAAGACCTTCAAAATTATCCGATATGTCTCGAATGTTTTGTTGCATAGCAACGAGAGGGATCAGTTTTGTAGATTTTACTGCAAAGTTGATCCCGATCGTTGATATTATATATTGACTTTTGCAAAAAAAAAATGGAAAAATTTTCAATTCATTCAATTCCACCGGTGGCATATGCTCTAATTTTTCAATAATGACCATCAATTCCCACGAATTTCCCAATACGATTATACAATCCGATACACATTACCCTACATTATCATGTGCTGAATTTCCGGATGCCGCGTGACTGAATACAAAATGATTGGATCAAGTGGCTCATTTGTTACGCGGAAATGTACTGGAAACGAAATTATCCGACAAAGGCCAGTCGCATGTTAGCATGAATTAACCGATATAAATTTCACCGACATACTCGCATCAACATTTTTTCCATTATTTACATTTCACACGCAGTGTATACGTTCCAACGCGAATGAAATCCGCTAGATGGAAATGGTGATTAAACGAGTGACGAAACGAATCCAACATTTGCGAGTATTTAGCCCCCGGTTGGAACATTCAAAGAGTCATTTTGCGCTCCAGCACATCCCTCTGCCGTGTGTTTTTCATCCCCTCATTTTTTGGCATGAAGGGGGAATTCAGGAATAAAGCAATAGGCGATCGAGATCCATGGGAGCACGTGCAATAATTATATGTATCCCTTATATCCCTCCACGTATACACAGCTTCTGCTTCCCACCCCCTTCATGCCAATTAATTAGTGGGAAGGAGGGTAACGGGGAACGACAGGGGCGGGAGCAAAGCTCGCGCATAATAATCGGAGCGAAATAATGAGTCACGTCGCAGTGGATTTCTCGTTACCAGCTGGCGCTTTGCCGAAATTATACCACAACAATGGGTATTATTTTACCCTTTGTTGTATTATTGATCTTAATTTTATTGACAATTACGTTATTCAGTTGTTCAGAACAATGACGGGAACTGAATGATCTTTTTTGGGAATTTTATGGTGCTGTAAATTGTAAAGGCATTATGGGCGCGTTTTATTGCGCTGGGGAATATAAATTTCGGTTGAAATGAGACTGATGATGCGACGAAACCTAAAAAAGTGAATTAATTTGAATTCGACCAATTTGAATAATTTTCAGCTATGTACGCTGTTGAAAATTTTCGTCGGGATTGTCCATGCCAAATCCCGGAAATTTTTAGTGTGTTTAATTTCCACTGAAACTTCAGGAAATCGTGTCATTGAAAGATCATATATTCCATTGATTTCCTGTACGGATGATTTCAAAAGCAATAAACTACGTGATTTTTCACGTCAATTATTCCGTGATAATTCAGGAAAATTGGAAAATGGAGTGAGGAAATTGGAGTGAGGGATTTCTTGCTAAAATCTCAACATACAACCGACGTCAGGTCCCCTGAATCTGTCCTCTGAAATCAATGATTATTACTGAAATAATTCATCAATTAACTCGCAGAAAAAGACATGTCGGCCCAAACTAACACTTCACCCCTTCTCCACAACCTTCAGTATATGCTTATCAATAAAATTTCCACGGCTCATTTATTACGACCTCGAAAATAATTTTCATCGGTATTCTCTCCTCCAGAAAAGACCATTGTATATTACCCCAGACGGTATTTAAGATATCGACAATAAATTCTTCTCGGTTTCTCGAGCCAATCGCGAGTTTCCACTCGACTACCCCAACCATTCAATTCCCTCGTCCAAAGTTTCTCTCGAAAAATCCCATTACGTAGTGAAGTGTAACCAAGAAGAAAAATATCGTAAATATGGTGTGCCCCGAAAGCCTCCAAACACTCGAATATAAAATAAATCTCTATTTTTTGTTTATTTTCTCGGCTTTCGAGTGGACGTTAATTTATCGCTGAGACAAAGAAAATATTCAGGTAGTTTATCCAAAGGTCACAAAACACTGATAGACACACAATCCATGGAGAAAAGCACAGAGAGTGAGGAAAAAAGGCAAAACAAAGCGGGGCAAGTGAAATATACGCCAAAAACCACAGAGACATCGGGTGATTTTTTTGCACAGGGGCCCCAGGCAACTTTTCAACTACCACAAAGTGAGTCGTGACACGTTGAGAGTTGTTTCGTTACTGGGGGTGATACCGGGAGTCGAGATAGAGAGAATCGCCGTAGAGGAGGGACTCTAAATTCACTGAGTTCCATTGCGACAAACGACGGACAATTGTATCCATTTTTTTTGTTTTTGCTTCCAAATGGAAGCATTGCAATCTCTCAATTATCATATTCATTAATTTTGATTCGAAATGATGTAGAATGGTCTGAAACGTAAGAATAAGAAGTTTGACGACCATGCCTATATGTGAGCATGCCCACCGCCACCTCAATTTTTAGAAAATTGAGTAATTAAGTGACTAAAGTAATTCCAAAAAATCTTAAATTTTGTTAGATTATAGGTCTTAATGAAAACTAGCTCTATGCAAAATTTTAGCCCGATCGATTTTCATCATTCAGGAAGAAACAAGATGCTAATTGAAAATTAATGAAAAAATATGTGAATAAATAAACAAGTCAGTCTCTAAATCAATCAAACAGAAAATATTTTCAGCAAACAGATAAACAAATAAGTCAATAAATTAGAAATATGGAATTTGAATATTGTCTTTAATCAGGACCAGATGAGCCCGAAACTGGCGAACGATTCTGGCGAACGATATCCACAAATTTTGGAGCGAACTATACTGCTGACGCTCCAAGCGACCGCGGACGAGGCTCAACTTTTTTACCCCTAATTTTTATAAATAATTGAGGAACATGATAAAATATGTTTAACAGACCCTTACCCCTTCATATGCATACATTATTTGAATGAAAAATAAAATTGCTAAATTTAAATAAACATTTTTAACATTGGGGTTTAGAGAGGGGGCGGAGGAGGGATGCATAATAGGGGAGGATTCAAAATTCTACCCAACAAGGGGAGGGGGTTTCAGAATCTACCTGAGCCACCCCCATCCCTACGATGATTAAATAAAAAAATCAACTTTTCAAATAAAAAAGTAAATCTCGAAAATTCGGATTTCGAGAGGGGGTGGCGGGGGGACGCATAGTAGGGGAGGGCTGAAAATGTTACTCAACAAGGGGAGGGGGTTGCAGAGTCTGTCTGAGCCACCCCCAGCCCTCCGTTTGCATGCGTTTGGATCAATAAAAAAATTAAATGGTTAAATTTAAATAAAAATTTCGAGTATTAGGACTTTGTGAGAGGGTGGAGGGGGGACGCACAATAGAGGAGGGTTGAAAATTTTACCCAACAAGGGGAGGGGGTTTCAGAAACTATCTGAGCCATCCCCATCCCTCCGTTCGCATGCGTTAATTAAATAAAAAAATTGAATTGTTAAATTTAAATAAAAATTTTGAGTATTTGGACTTTGTGAGGGGGTGGAGGGGGGACGCACAATAGGGGAGTCTCTGGTATTGTCATCATAGCAAGCGAGGTGATAAAATCAATATGACGTGAGTCCTTGACTATAGCTTAATGTTCGATAGTAAAAGGAATCATCCGGATGTTATCGTCATAAAATTTTACTGAGTTCAGTTTTTGACGATTCTGAGCCTGTACTCCTTCAGTCCAAAGCCACAAAATGTGTTTTGGTAATTAACATTTTAACGACAGTGCGAAGGATAAACGGCGTTCGAATTGCGCGATTACTCGGTTTATTTTCCGAGTTATGTTTGATGACGAATTTGGACCACCTTCAAAGACCCGTATCCTGGGAAAATTGTGTTGGATTTAGATGATGTGAAAAGCTGGTGGATTACGGGGAAATCACGAGTACGTATTTATAATGTACTGATGGTTTCCAACTGCGTGTTTCAGAAGAGAAGAAAAATAGAACATGAATCGGAGATTTACGGGACGTGTGATAACGAGGGAACATAATCCACGTGTCAACGAGAATTTCACGGAATTAACGAGTTTTCGGTGTAATAAATGTGGCCCTGGCCTAGATTTTTCGGAGTGGTCAATTTCGGGGGTGAATGGGAGCGTTGGGGTGGGTAAGGATGAAGGGGATTTCGGGAACGATTTCGTCCCATACACTGTTAAAAATTTTCCACTGAAATTTTCGTTAACGTCTAGGAAATTTCTAACAAATAACATATTCACTGAAATTTGAAGGAATTTTGCCATTGAAAATTCATAATTTCATGGAAAATTCCGTAGCAACTGTAAATTTCATTTGAATTCTTCCGAGAAAATTAATTAAAAATTAGGAGAACTCCCAGAAATCTCTTGTTGAATTCCAGAAGAAATGAAATCTCTTCTTGAATTCCACTGAATTTTTAGGGAATTCCTTCAAAAATTCCTGGAATTCCAAGAATTTCAAAGGAATTCCCGGAAAATTCAAGGGAATTTGGCAGTGAATATGTGTTTTCACTTGAAAGTTCAAATTCAGTTAATTCTGTTTTGGTATTTGAATTTCTGAGTTGTGTCGAGCACAAGGGGTGTCGTCTCCCTTCACCCGTAAGTAATTTTCTTCTAATGATGGCCGGATTTGTGGTTCACACCGTTAGAAATTTTTCGAAATTTCATGGAAAATATGGTAGTAATTCTCATGAGAGTGACATTGAATCCGATTTAGGGGAAAAATGGTTATGAAATTTCAAGTTTATAGGTAGAATTCAAGAAAATTCATGAGTTTTCAGTGATAGTGCAATGTAAATTTCACAACTTGATTGAATTTTCAATAGAACATGAATATTCAGAAACTAATGATATTAATCTTCTATTATTCCCTGAATTTTCCTGACTGTTCCAAATTTTCGCGTAATAATTGACTAAAAAGTCAAGTCCTTTACTGATTTTCAGATGATTCGAACTGAAAATCAATAGAATATTTGATTTTTCAATGACAAGATTTTCGGAAATTTCAGTGAAGATTAAACATGATAAAAAATTCCAGAATTTGACGCGGAAAATTCAGACGTTTACAGGTAAAGGTCCCTCGTCACAAAGTGATTACCCAATTAGTGAGCCGGTGATAACCAAATAGATGACATTTTTTCCGGGTTCAAGAAGAATTTACGTATTCTACGATTTAAATTCTCAAGTCACAGAACTTGCCCCAGAATTTAGATTCCAGATGAAAATTTGAGCATTTTCCATTCACCACAAGTCTATTCAAATAACTCTACCCGTTAAGCCGCTTTCCTCTAACGCATAGAGTGACTAACTCCCCCTCCCAATCCCACGATTCCAATGGTGGGGATATCAAATGCAGATTCACGAGTCAACAGAATGGAGATTCATGGACTCGTGGGATTCGTAGGCAATTGAAGAATAGCGAGGCGTGAAATTCAGATTTACCCTCGGACGGATTATTTATTCCGTCGGAATGTTGGAATGGTAACTTTCACACAGAAGAAAAATTTGTCACAAAGTTTCAACTTCCTGGGTTGTGGGAGGTTGTCGAGGACGGGAAGGTGTCGTTTATGGGTTGTGAGATTTAACTTCCACTTTGTGAGTTATTGTGATAACTTACACTGAATAAATCCCATTGTATGTCTTGTCTACATTAGTAAAGTATTGAGCATGACGATATGAATTTTTCTACGGAAACGTTCGAATGTCGAATGTTCATCTCGTTTAATTAAAAAAATAAGGTTCGTTGTTGCATCGTTTTAAAAGATGTGTTACGTCCAAACACAATACTTACTGATGGTCTCCATTTCAGGTCCAAGCAAAAATATGCTCTTTACGCCAGGAATCGAGATCAAAGTCGAATGTCCTTCACGTGTGAAAACGGCGTTTTTTCGGCGTTTTTTTACAAGTTTGATTGCAAAATCTAAAGAACCGCTAAGGCGATGTTGTTCAGAATCTAATCAGTTCCAAGTTACAAGAAAACACATTGATTGCGTGAAAAAAAATTGAATCGCATCATTTGTTCGAAAGAAATCGTAGCACAAAATTTTAATCACATACACACAAACATCTACACATACAGACCGGTCTCTAAAATTGACAAGAGAGTTTCTACGGGTCATGAAACGTGGAGAAATCATGAAATTTGCACAATCGATTTTCGGGGTCGTTACAATAACTTCCTTCGAATCGGGAAGTTAATAAAATATTGCTTACAATATTCATTGAAGAAATTGCCGAAAAAATTTATTGCACAATGAAAAATTCTAAAAAGCATGGAGATGGTAGGATTTTTTCAAAACCGAAATCTTGCTTGAAAAAAAATTGTTAACTTGAACGAAGTATTTGGATACCCGTAAGTGACAAATTGTGTTAAAACTTCAAATTAACTCCTCTCCTTTTCTGAAACCGTAAATATTTTCATATTGACTGACGGGAGGGAATTGAAACCTAGATTAATGAGTTGGGACATCAAAGTGGTAGAGTTGTAAACACTTCTCAGTGTCAAGGGAATGAGGCACCAAAATGCCGAAGAGAAGGCCAGTTGATCCTTGGTAGCTCCTTCCCAGCCTTGTGGAGTTTAGCTGTAACGCGCACCAGCACTCTACCGTTTACATGGGAATCTCGTTAACCCTATTTCCAACCCCTGTGATGTCGTGGCTTACTTGCGATGCTCTTCCCTCCCGGTCCCTCCAGCCCCTCGCATCCACCAAATCCACTGGATATGATGGGCAGGGAGAAGAGAAGAAGGTAAATTGAACCTCCATGCAACTCAACGTTTCGGCTTTCCTCTCGAAATCCCTTGGCCGTCTTTATTCCACTATATGACGGTGTGTTGCTCTGCATTTGCAAGTTTTCCCTTTTCTGTTGTATGAGGAGATATTTCGGATCTTCGGCGGATATGTCGCTGATATGTAAATTTCTCGCGGAAGCTTGAGACATATGTGTTGGTTGAAATTTTTCGTACATCAAAAAAAAAAAGTTTTATTTTAAGACTTACACCCAAAGAAAAATGTACTTATCACCAGTACCGACCGGTATTTGACCGAAGTTCATTTGTGCCAAGTACTTTTTGTATCCTTGGGTGAAGTACCACCTCTGCCGATCAAATAGAAATAGTACTAGGAGGAAGTAGCTTCATGACTTTCTGCTAGTATTTTTAGTACTTTTCAGGAGTACCAAAGTTACTGGTGAAAAGTAATTTTTGAACTTCTTTCAAGTACTTTTATGAATTAATTTCAGTACTTTCAGTTGGTTACTTCATTGAGAAAAGCGAATATTATCGACGATAAAATGAGCTTTCTTGCGCATGTTTGTAAATAGAAGTATTCAGAAGAAGATATTTTGTAGGAAAAAATCGGTAGATTTATGATTTTTATGGGGGCTTTCTAAGCCGAATTGATTTCCAATTTTGAGAATCGTAATTCACGTTCTCGAAATCGTAATTTACGTTATTCTGACCGTAATTTACGAACTCAAAAGTGTAATTTACTCGTTTCAGAAAATCGTAAATTACGTGTTTGAAAACGTGAATTACCATTTAAAAAACGTATTTTGCCTTCCGATTTTTCTGTGTACTGTTTTGATGGTCTGATTATAAGCAATTGACTCTTACTTTTCTTCCTATTGCTGAACGATAAAAATAGGATAAATGAACTTTCATTGGATTTTTTTCTTTGTATTCAAAATTAATTTTGATGAATACTAATAATTCGGGATTTTAGTTACGTTAGAGGAAACTGATGGCTGAACATGGCAACGTTGAGGGAGGTTAGAGAGCGCGCGGCGGAGGCTATCGTGTGAACTCCGTGAACGCATATACTAAAGATTCTATAGTACAGTATAGAATTTTATCGGGACACAAGAATACCAACTGTGTCGAACAAAAATGCATGATTGTCAAATCTCTCATGAAAATTTTTATTTGTTAAAAAATTCGAATAAATAATATTTCGCAATGAAACCAATTTGGAATTGATTAATCATGGATAATAAGTGCAAAGAATCCGAAACGACGAAATTTCAATACACCCATGAACTTTTCGTCATTTCATTTTTTTTTCAAAGGATGCAGCAGAGTGTCGGAACCTTTGATATGTTCCCCCACTCCATAGTCCCAAAATTCGAAAGTTCCTTAAGTGACCTGTCGTACTCTCTCTTCCCATACTAATTCAAAAATTCTTCAACCCTCCATTTGGGAATACAATAGTTTCTTTGTGACTTCAATAACTACATAATATGAAAATATCCATATACTCATCTAGGATTACAGTCACAGTTGCAAGAATATTTTTATATATATTTTTACAATTCAATGACAGAATTATTCGGAAAAAGTTCGTGTTTTCCATAAAACTTCGTTGAATTCAATCTCATCCATCATAGAAATCAATTAAATCCTCGTATACCTGAAGGTGTCCCTAATCACATTTATTCCTTAATTACGAATTCTGGTACACCAAATGAAACTTGGAATGAACTTTCTTTTTTCTCTCCACCACTTTCCAAAACTTTTTTCTTTGTACTACTTCGAGCATATTCCAACCGTTTGGGAAAACTTTTCATCCTGCCCCCCAGAGGATATTGATTTTCGTGGAGAGAGCGTAAGTGTACACGGATGTCAATAAATTTCGAATTGTCTTTTTCTACTTCCGTGTTTTGTAATTATTTTGCTGGGAGATGGGGAAAAACAGGAAATTCGGATCAACTGCAGTAGGTGGGGAGGCGAAAGATAGCCGAGAAATATGAGGAGAGATGGAATTGCGAGATTGGAGATATTTCAATATTCCAATCGCGAATCGACAGCTCTACGTTGAAGTAAATGGATAAAACAAGAATAAAAAGTTCACAATGTCGAAGACTCGCATTTACTTTTTCATTCGAATTGCAAAATGAATGAGAAAGGAATAATAGAAATGGAAATGAGTGCCATTACTTCTTGCTCTCCTGAAGTAAGCTCATAGCCCTGAGCTCATAGCTCTGAAGATGCAGACTGCAGTGTTTGCGAAACGTCGGCGCAACGCTGAGTCCAAACGCGGCATCCATCCGGAAGCCAAAGATGTCATTAATCATGGCCGCGAAAGCCTCAAAACTAAGTTATTAAAATCTCGAAGAACAGGCTCGAACATAATCAAAATATATATATATACATCCGTTCATACAAAGTTTCCGAGCTATTCTCATTTTTCAGCTTTCAATGTTTTTCATTCTTGTACGCACGATAACTTGAGAAAAATGGGGATAGCATGTTGAAATTTGGTATGATTATAGCTCTTACAATACTGAAGATTGTTATTTTGGATAGGCGTAACCGGCCGGGCAATTTCAGAGATATTTAACCTTTTGTATACATTTTTTTAATTAAAAGATTGAATATTTTCCTGTAAATACCCGGGAGCATGTGGTTACGGTTGTATGCCTGTCACACGGATAGGGAATTTCTACGGACTCATTCGGAAGCTATTACCAATGGAATTGGTAAAAATTAAAAAAAAGAGACTAATAACGCTAAAAGTAACGGTCACATGCCTTCTGTCGGATGTCTTCGAACGAATCGCAAAATATCCTCCCCAAACAGGTATTTTTGCATTGAATTACATTTCGCTCCCCGATTACCTTTTGTGCAGTAAAATTTGCCTTGATTTTCCAGGCAATTTTTATCCAACTTTTCTCTCCGTGCACCCGATTAATAACCAGATGGCTTATAGAAGTGAGTAATGATAATGACTTAATGAATTCTCGATGGTTCTCAATTTTTCACTCTTCAATTCCTCCTCTAACAGAAAAAAAAAGTGAACTAAACTCCGGAAATGGGAAAGGACGGTCACCAGAGGCTTGAAAAATCGATGCCCATTACCACGTAATTTACATTGCAAATGGCAACGTATGGCCATACACACGTTAAACTCTTCAATGAACTAACAAAAAAATGATCGACTGGAATATCATGCGATGCGTGGAAAACACTGTGAAAAAACATTGATCATCATTCCCCTACTATTTTTCTCTCTCTTGTGAGGGGAAAAATCAGTTTTTCGAGAGTTCACTCGGAAATAACAGCGGAAATTGCAGGAGTACGTTGTGATATAGCGTGAAAATCAACGACCAGTTGAAGTTCCATTACGATTTTCAATAGAACTGGAAAGTTTTTATTTTTATAAAAAGTGGGAATGAACTGTCATGTTAAATGGAAACAAATAATGGCATGGAAAAATATAGCAAGAAATGACGTTATTTCTGGACAATTAGACTAAAGGGTACTTTTTTTTAAATTAGTATGATTGAGTCACACTTGTGTATAAAATTTTGTTGTCATTCGATTTAATACATCCTGATATAGAGTAATTCCTCTAAAAATCTTTTTTTCGGAAGTGACATTTTATTGCGACTTGTAGTCTGCTCGGTCCGCTCGACAACCCCCATATGACCTCCATCACCCGTATTTGGACCTTTAATCTGACCCTTGTAACCCTCATTTGGATCCTTAATCTGACCCTCATTATCACTTTCGTGAACCTTATTTAAAGTCTCGTGATCCATATTCTAACCCTTGTGGGCCTTATTCTGACTTTCACGACCGTTATTTTGACCCTCATAACTCTTATTCTGATCCTCATGACCCTTGTGATCCTTAATTTCGAAGTCTTAATTTCGAGTACCAAATTTTTATCATCAGCAGTCGATTTGGATTTTTATAGTATAGAGAGATTTTCGCCTCCGGGGCTTATTCTCGACTTGTTTTCTCCGTATATCAATTAATTTGATATTATCCAAAAACTTTGGGCACTGAGACGGTTACATTAATGTCTTCCATGTCTACCACAAATAATCATCGAAAAATACCCCAACCCAAGAGCGAACATTCTGCGTCTCCCTTCAACCACTAATCATCAATATTCCTGAACGTCGAAAGTCACGCAAGACCTACCACCCACAATATCGTAAACTCCCATCGTTTTGCAAACACTCTCCCTCACACTGAGTATCCAAATAATCATATAACTCGTGAACCATAATAGCTCCTGAACAGTATCCCCTGAGTTATGACTCAACTTGATGTCAAACTTTATAACAACTTCTCGTTTATCATTCAAAGGACTCGACCTGAGTATGTCCACGCCGGTTAAATCCACCTTAAGACTTTGCGAACCGTAAATTTGTAAAGGTTAAACCGTTTTAGCACAGACAAAAGGTCACGCGATAACGAAATATCTCACTTCAGCTGTAGGGGGGCATGGAAAATTTTAATGCAGAAATATATATCGGACTTTCTCATTCCGTTGCTAGTCTAATCGTCCAGAATCATTACAGGCATATCATTCTTTTAGGAAAAATTTTATGGCCCTGAGTCCACAGTCACGGAATGGCCCTGTGAACGTTAACTCGTAGATTAATCTTTTCCGTTAAATTTTACGTCAGTGAGAATTAAGTTAACGGCACTTTGCCGTTCATTACGTGAGTGTTGAAATTTTCTCCGACAACATTTATTTATTGTAATGGGGGATAATTATAATTGGATGTTGAAATGTGTTACAATTTCTGGGAGTGACAATTATGTTAAAAGCTTTGCAATATTTTAAATTCTAAATGAAAGTTAAAAATTTGTTAAAAATTTTCGTCTGAATTTTCCATGCCAAATTCCGGAAATTTTTATCGTGTTCAAGTGTTCAATTTCAGGAAATCTTGTCATTGAAAAATCACATATGAGCCAATCCACGTCAAAACCCAAGGCCAAAAAAGTCGATCTCACAGATTTTCTCGCCAATTTTTTTCCTAAAAGTTGCCCCCAATGCGAACATTTTGAAAAAAATCACCCAAAAATATTGAAAATTAAGGAAGTTATGATTTTTTGAAAATTTTTCGTTTTTTTCGATCCATATTTTCAGGTGATTTTTTTTTTCGTTTTCAGCAATATCGAATTCGGGTTTGGATATATTCCAATCCAGTCACTCGATATATTCCATTGTTATTTAAGGATTTTATGCAACAAAACGTGTTTTTTATTCAATCACAATTATCTCAAAAACCTAATTTTTTAAAAATCCAAAATTTTCACATAAAATCATCAGTAAGATGATGAAAATTTTGGCAGCAATTAAAGTTATAGGAACAAACAAAAAAAAAATATTTCATCAAATATTCGAAACCGACAGCAACATTTTATCACATCCTTCACGATTTGGCTCATTCTGAAGATTTACAAACTATCATTCTGACTCAGGCGACACAGATAATCAACGTAATTAGAATCATCATTAAATTCACTGACAACAGATTTTTTCTTCGAATGCAAATTGAACACAAAATTATCCAATACAAGCAATTGACCACCTTTTTGAAATTTGATAAATTTGAGAGGCATTGTGGAACATGTTCCTCATGATACGGTCAAACATCAACTGAATGCCTCGTTAGGAAATAGTAATGAGGAGTTCACAGTTTCAAGTGAAAATAGGTCAACACAACAGTCTGATAATCGAAAAATCGATTTTCGAGGTCACTGTATCGCTGAATATTTGTGGGACTATTGGCGAGAGATATTCTCACCGTGGGCATTCCCTACCGAAAAAAATTTAATTTGCCGAGATTTTCCATCGAATAATTGTAGTACTTGAAAAAAGCGGTGTGACCCCTCTCAATATGCCCCGTGCACTCCTTCTGGCATGAATACAGAGTCGGAATTCACTCAAAATTCTTTGCTGTGTCCACAAAATTCAACCATATTTGCACATTGGATTGGTTTCAGCAATTGAAACAATATAATATTCCGACAATATTCCCCCTGAAATGCGATATTGATTTGAAATTTCATATCAATGTAGTTGATAGGGGTTGATTGAACGGACTAAAAACCCAGAAAATACAGAATCGACCGAAAACTGAAGCCAATCAATTGTGAAGCTTGTTTGATGGTGCGATGGGGTGCGTTATGCTGGTTGAAAGAGCTTAACGAAGCCTCCACGCGTATCCTGATGAAGCATTCACGTCGGTTTACATGCGAATCCGGATACGAGGTACGTAAGGACTTTCTTTCCCATCGAAGTTAATTTCACACTTGGATCAATCGTAGAGGGACAAGTTCTATCAACGGAATTGTTTACATCCGATTGTTTAGAAGTTTCATTAAAACTTGCAATGAACAGAGAAAAATTCCAGGAAAAATTATGTGGCAACTCAGGTAAGCGTGCGATGGAACGCTTATTTCGAGAATTTTTACGGAAATTCGGGAAAAATGGTGAGGTAGAAGATGAATGTTCCCGTTTAATTTCGGAAATTCGATTTAAATGAAATGTAATTTCAACCGAAGAAATAATACTTCCAGAGTTATACTTCCTAAATTTTTACATCAGTCTGGTTTACAATTTTTCAATTGATCTTTGTAATTTTTCTGTTAACGGATAAAAATTACGTTTTGACTCGCTATTTTTCAGTGGAAAGAGATCGGAATTTTTACTAATACTTTTAGAAAGTTGTAGCGGGAGATAATATTTTTTATGAAACCGACATCATACCCCAAGATCACGTTTTACAACGTAATTCTTAGATTATTTTCATGGCATTTTTTTCAAAATTTATTTTCGTTTAGTAGTAAATTGTGCACTTCTAATATCGCAGTAAACTCACGTTTGATTGTCTAACTGAACGAAAATGTGGTGAATATTTCAAACCACGGGTTCAATTTCTGGTGAATTTACAGTAAATGTTCAATAAACAGAAAGAAAATGATGATTTTCTGGGACTCGACTAATGATTAATGAATTAAAGATGAATTTGATCACAAGTTCATGTACACGAAAATTTTGCCAGATAATTATTCACGACAATTTAACAGAAGATAATTGTCCCACGATAATTTTCTCACACTCGTAAGTTCGGCTGCTGACGAATAACAGACTAATTACGAGAGGCGTTTGACACCTCTCGGGTTAAATTGCTACTCGATGCAGGTAATAAATATTCATTTTCACTTGAAGATTCATGTAAATTGTGGAATTTTCATCTACTTGTCGCTAAAAACTTGCATTTTCAGAGAAACGTGAAATTCAATTGCCTTTTTCCTCTTAAATCGAATTCAAGACTTTTTTACGGAAAATTCCGACAATTTTTTTTAACAGTATCAATTCTACTTTTAAAAAAACGTTTTCCTCTTGAAGAAACGGTAAAAGTGCAAAAAAGGTAATTTATGCTATTGTTCTTGTTTTCTTCGGTTGACTCGCAACAAACTCGAAACTTTTTCTCTCTCTCTACGCCAGCAAATAAGATGAATGTGACCCAATAACTTGAAATCTAATTTATCCATTGGCCCTGAAAACCTCCGAAAATTCTAAACTGAGATCGAACGCCGTGAAAACTCCCATCCTATTTGCTCACTTCCATCGCTCACTATCCGAAGGAGTTGAAGTCCAGTTGATTTGTTTCAGGCAAGTTATACCCGAGAAGCCCTCTGGTCTCGAAATAAGGGTAAACCATTTCCCATTTCCGGCAGTATTTCACTATTGAACACCAGTGCACGATCGCTCTTCATTCGTATCAATCGAAACTTGTTCTCGCGTTCCCTTCGATTTTGAAGAAAAAAAGCGGGACAAATGGTCTTGTTCACATACAAATAATGACGTCGGTTAAAGGGCGACCTCTCGTATCGCATTTGTACTCGTGGTGCGTGTGAAGTGCCGATAGCTTGTAATGAATCAGCTCGATTCAATGTCACGTGATTGCAATGCATTTGTTCTACCCTTGAACTGGAATTGTTTGATTTATGACATTTAACATTTTATTCTTTTCTATAGTGAGAATTTTTTTAGGAAATTCTTTTGTTCTCTAATAATTCTTCATGAGTTACACTTCCTGCTACATTTTCCGATAACTTCCCCCAAAATTATCAATAACGATTCTTCGCCACGCAGAGTACAGGAAACCTTAACGCTTTTCCTGCGAAGTCCTTTCGAAATTATATTGAATTTCTATTGCAATTCCATGGCCCATGGAGGAAAAAGTTGGGGACGAATTAAGGATGTTCTACACCCTTTCTGCCAAAATTCACGTTTTTTTAATTTTTCTGGCAAACTTATGATGGAATTGACGTGAAAAAATATAACGTTTTTGCGTTTTGTCATTATTTAATGACTGACGAAATTTTAAGGTGGCGCGAACATTTTTCTGCGTTTTCTCTAAACTTTTAAAAAGAATCACAAAACTGTAGAAAAAACGCATGAAAATTATCGCACCACTACGCAACTTCGTGAGCCATTAAAGAATGACAAACCACAAAGTCGTTATATTTTTTCATGTCACTCCCATCGATAATTTGCCAGAAAAATGAAAACAACGTCAATTTTGACTAAAAGGGTGTCGAACATCCTTAACGAACAAGTCAAGGAATCGTGGAGCTAACTGGATTTTCAGTACGTTTCACCTTATTTATTTAGTGAATTTTTTTTTCGTTGGCCAAGAATTTTCTGGTGCAACATAATTTTTCCAAGTTTACAATTTGTAACTCGTTTATGGTGCTAGCGCATGAATTGTTCTACAAAATTTGTCTCAGGATATAATCATCCGGATATTGTAATAACGTCTCTCTTCATGAAATCATAAACCCCCGTTATTCACAAACTCAATGACAAATATCATCGGTATTTCGGTTACAATTCAGTTATTTATATATTTCAATCGTCTGCTCATGCTTGCGTGTGGAATAGTGGTAATGAACCATACTGTATAGACATTGGATCAACGCCAAAGCAAACTCGCTCACTGTCCGTAGTATCGACATCCCTGACAAGCATCCATACACGATACTTCCATTGCACTGCGGTCAGGGGCATATGAGCATAAAACCTAGACTTGTAAACAGCCACAACGGCTGAAATGAAGTGAAAGCAAAAAACGGTAATGTGCCTGGTGGAAAAAAGAAAATATAACTACTATAAAAATGTGCATGAGGGAAAATACCGACAAATCCATAAATCCCGGAGTCGTTCGATAGTTTTATTGATGCAGAAAAATAGCAGTGGTGAACTGTCGATGAAAGCCTCCGGCTGGGAATACATATAGGTTGAACGTATTTTCATTTTTTATTTTTATTTTTTACCCTTTGGGAATTCTCATCCAGCGACCCTTCTAGATTGTAGGATTTTATGACCTCGCGATAAATAAAGATCACTTTTTCGCATTTTGAGATCTTGAATCCATCAACGAAGACCGATTTCGGGTCGCGTTGAAAGAAATGCTTTTAGCCATTCTGTCACTATTTTTGATGCGTGTTCATGCGAATTTGGTAGACACATTTGTGATGCTGAAGAAGGCCGGAATCAAGCCAAGTTTAGAACTTTGGGGTGTTCTGATTTGCAATGTATCCTTCTCTGAAATATCTTTCGATAGAAAGAGATCAGTAGAAATATTTTTTTCAATTTTCATGAGTAATTTCAAGAATATTTAGTATCAGATCAAAGACGCGCTCCGCGGGCCTGGCAATATGATTGATTTTATATGATTCATCACATTATTGTAAGATGATTTGAATCAATATGTCATTTCACGTATACAAATTTATACAGCATTACTGAGGAGAAATTCGTGGGAAATGATGAGAACTTTTTTTGAAAATCCATGCATTTTTTTTTATTGAAAAGGGATGGAAATTTCCATCCAGAATCAGTCGGAGATACGTCAAAATCCATGAAAACTTCAATTGAGAATCAACACATGTTCTGTTGGAAATGATGTCGGCATCGACGATTACACAATAATTCAATGTTAATTTATATGGGCGTTATCGATGGAAAACCATGAATATCTCAGATACTAAATACGATGAAGTCGGTTCCTTCTATACAGACATAAATTTTTATACCCTGCCGATAATTATGAAAAAAGTTTTGAAAAATAATGCAATACGCATAACTGATTGCAGAAACACCAATAATTCCCGAAAAAAAGTCGAAATGTCTCTTAAGATGTCAATATTATAATGGAAAACGTTATTTGAAAATTGGATTTTTTGTGTTCAGCGATTGAATCAGGGCTCGATAACAATAGGACTCCCTTTCCGTTTCACCCCCCTTCCTAACCCCCTGGAGACCTACAGACGGAACACTTTAAATCATGAAAGTTCTTTCTGGATTCACAGCAAGATAATCGTTTTGGAATGAAATACGAAAATTGATTTTTCATTCTAGATTTTTTATTCGGTCCGAGATTAAAAAATGCAAGAAAACGTATTTTGGTACACATTGACCATCAGGATAATTTTGAGTGAATTTTTTTGTCCATGCAAAACTGAAATTGCCATGCAACAGTTACACTGTTAGGAAAAAATTAAAATTATCTCGAATAGTAATTTCCTCAACAGAGCGAGGCGAGGGGTAATTTTGATTTCATGATCATGCCATTTCCGATTGCACTGAAAATTCTATCTTGCTAAATTTTTAACTTGTGAGGAAACGAGAATTTCGTAACTTTCTCGACTTTTCAATCAGAACATGAGTGTTCTCAAAACAGAATATGAATTTTTCTTGTTTAAATGAATTTTTTGGAATAATTTAACTGAAGTTTACAGTTTCCATTAATTGTTTCACCAATTTATGAATTCTCATAGACGAAATTGCTCGCAATTTCAGTGGAACTGTAACTTGATGAAAAATTTTATGAGATACTCCGGAAATTTCAGCAAAGAATATTTAACAGTGTGCTTAAATTTTAAAGAATTCCTATAATTTTAACTCAATACTGCCAACCCGGGGATCGATACGTTGTCGTTAAAAGGAATGATCTGAGATGCATTTTTACGACCGAGGGAAAATGAGTGAGAATCGTAATTTCAGAAACGTATCCCCTAGATGATCGGGTTTAATATCCGGATATTCAACAGCTACGGAGCTGCATATATAGGGGTTTCCATTTTGCAAGAATATATCCCGTCGCAACGCTTTACTATAGCGCATAAAAGGAGTTGAGTTAATGGGACAGTCGTTATTCCTGAATTTTCCCACGATTTTCCTCCTGCATCATAGTTGAGAGGAGACACTAAACGTGCCACTCCTCAAAAGTTAAGGAGATTTCAATACTGATGGCTTCACTGAGGAGTCGATCATTGGGGTAACCAATCTGGTTATCCGGAATGTCACTTTTTGGATGCTTCCGGCGGGACTCTATTGGAGGCAGTCAACCTTCACGAAATATCCACGTTCAATTTTACTTAGGAAAGTGTGGGTTTCTTCGAGACTATAAATCAAGGTATATAGATCTCATGTAATTTATGATTCTTGGGAGAATAATGGACGGAATAATTCATCATAAATTTTGACGGTTCTGAATTGTAACCTCAGTTGAATTTTTATGGGATATGGGATACACTGAATCGCGCAATTTTCGTGACACAAAACACTGTGAACACTATAGCCATATCTACTCATAAACTTCAAATGTTTCAACTTTTAAATCATTTCCTTTTTCCAAATTTTATACTGAACAATTTACCACTAAAGTGTAGAGTCGCAATTAATTTTTGGAATTTAGTTTTCAAATTTTTTTGGAAATGTAATTTAACAAAATTTTAATTAATTAAGATGTTTCTTCTTTGTATTTTCATATTATTTTTATTAATTTTTCGGGATTCTACACCAGCAACGTCCTCGTCGTGAATCCTGGGTTACGCTAAGAGCTGGTGAGCTGGTTTCGTCTGTATCCCTACGGGGGGGGGGGACGAAAGGGGAATCTTATTGTTCTCAAGCCCTAATTCAATCGCTGAGCACTAAATTTTCCAATTTTCAGGTAACTATTTAAGTGTGCATTTGAACATTTTTTGAATATTGATTTTATTTATCAGATTAATTGATTTTTTTCTCATCACCGGTGTCAAATAATTTTTATTGGATGTTTTTCTAATTATTGAAATAATATTAAAATGCGTCTCGAGTTGGTAAACCTGTCGAGTGTTTTCTCTCTCTCAGTTCCATGGTCCAACCAATACCTTTCCCATAATGCTCACTGACATTTGAATCACGCGCCTGCGCGTGAGGCCGTAATTGCCCCGAAACTCATAATTTTCCGAATCTTTGTTCAAATAATTTTTTTATGAAATCCTATTATAAAAAGAACAAACATCGAGACTATCGATATCTCGAAACTCTGTCACGCTTATTCCTCATTGGTTCACAGTCGTCTGAGGCGGCTAATTTGAATTCAGAACTCATTCAATTTTGAAATGTTCAATCATGATTTTTATAATTACAGCGCGCTGTAGCGCGCGGTCGGTCTCGTATATGAAAAACAAAAATTTTCCTGGTCGAGTACGCCTCTCATTGGAACTGACAGAGGGATTTTGTCTCATAGTCAATTCTCTTGGCCGAAATTTGGATAGAAAAATTCTCTTCCGAATACCACTCGAGCGTCAAAATTAATTAGGTATTTTCCTCAAGATTCCCTGCATATACAAACAAAGGAGTCAAGTTTTTCAGATTAAAAAATCACGAGTGCGAAGCACGAGTGATTTTTCCTGAAAAACTTGATGAGTTGCAGCGAACCTATCGGGAAATTCCTAATAAGTTTAAAGCTCTTGTGGTATTACATACAAATATTCTTCGCCTTTCAAAATTATCGCTCAAGCTTCCCTACAAAGAAACAAGTGTGATAAGTTTTCCAACAAAAATGGGATCAGACAAACTGAGCTAAATATCGACCCGGTCGTGTCAATTAAAATTGCTCAAAAAACCAAGCGACCCTAAAACAAAAAGGCCTTTTTCATGTTGCAGCAGCAACAAATGCATTCAATAAAATTTCACGGAACTCGCAGGAATATTGCACGATCATTTTTCTCAAGGGTGTAAATTCCGCCTCGTTCATAGCGCTGGTTTATGAATTTTTCTCCAATTTTTTCTCCGGACAGCGTTTACGAAAATGACTCAAGAATTAATGAGAAAGAACTCGGAATAACTTTTTTCATTAACACATAATCATCTAGGGACTTCAAGACGAAAAGTCAGACGCTCTTTCGTAACTTTTAGATGAATTCACTCATTAAATGAAAAGTGAAATTTATTTCGACTCGATATAAGCGGATGGAAAATGAGTTGAATAAATTGAAGAACTTTTTTTTTATTACAATGGAAATAACTTCATGTGTAATTTTGTCGAATTTACGAATCTTTTTCCATTCAATCTTTGTTGCTGCCAAAATACTAAAGTTCCCGTCGTTCGCTTGCCCCGAAATTTAATATAAATGCTTCTCGGGGGGGCGTTATCGATGAAATAGCCCCAGTAACAGCGCCTCTGTGGCCTTTTGGCCCCGAACTCACCACCCAATCTCTTGATATTTAACCGCTATTCACCAACTACACTACTGATTTCCACTCGAACCCTCCGGAGTACCTAAATGTCTGATAACTCGCGTTAAAACGACGTGGGAGCGAGTCGAGCGTGAATTACTGGACGTGTCGGCTGAACGTAATTCAACGTGGGTCGACGTGCAGCATCGCGTATGCTCACCAATGATACCATCTTGCGGGTTCTGGGGTGTGGGATCAAGTGCATTCGATTTTCTGCGGTTCTAGAGGGAATTGCATCTGTTAGATTGAATTAAATTTGGTGGATGACTTTAAATCCCACACGGAGAAAAATTTTTGATAAAAATTATCCTACCGTTCTATAAAAGTGTATCATGAGTCATCGTTTTCTCATTTCCATCTCATAAGGAAAATTATACTAATTGATATTATTCTAGATTTAGTTCAATACTACAATTTTATTGGGAGTATTAGTGATATACTCAAAACAAACGATCATTTTCAAGAATGATACGGTGGTCGAGTGGATAGGGTACAGAACTACTACGTGGAGGGTGCCGAGTTCAAGTCCCGCTCTGGGTGATTTTTTTTCTTTTTTTTTCTCGACCCGCCTATTCTGAGACCACTATTTATTTATTTACTATTCATTTTAGGCCCAATTTAATCATTCCGTTAGCAATTCATTAATTTGTAGCAAAGTCTATGCCAGGTAAGGGTGAAACCAGGCCGCCTGTCACGGCCCTTATCAGGTTTAGAAATCAGGTCCTGATCATGCTTTGCGTTACATTTCTCATCAGGCCCTGATGTGGTAACCGTAACCGGGCCGGATCTTTTCTACGGCACAGCGGACCAGGGCCTGACCAGCCAAGTACTAAAATTTCTACTCGGGTACCCGTATTTCTCAGGATTAGCTGAGAAAAAAATTATTTTCTTTATTTATTATGCAAATATTTCGTAACAACAAGTAATTTCAACGGAAATTTTCAATTTTGTCTCGTAGAAACATCATTTTAAAAAATCTCCAAAGTATTGTCCCGCGATGTCTCGTGAAATGTCTCGCGGCATCACTAGGCCTCCCCTTAAATCGCATTCAATGTCACTCGCTTGGAAATTACTACTCAGTTGAGTCCATGAAATTTCAATTTTTTTCCAACAGTGTACATGAACTCCAGCTGAACTTTATCATTTTCCTTTTTTGAACGGTACACCTTAATTGGGTTTATACTAATAACACGAAGAAAGTAGTGAAATGTGGATTTTAGTCAGACTGCGAATATCCACTTTACATACATTTTACTTTTATTTTCCATTCTCAGTCGTTTCACAAGGCATTCCCCCCTGCACTTCAATTCTACACAGGTGCCTCTCCCCCATTACCTCTGATCTCGTCTAGCATTCGAGTTAAACATGGGGAGAAACCCGTCTCTCGCACGCAGTATTTTTTTCCATCCACTTAGCAAGCTCAAACTTTTTACTGACATGAAACTCCATCCTTTCGCTGAGCGCTGTTCGGCATTGAGTTTCGGGGAAACTCGTTGCTGGGATTATATCTGAGCCGGAGAATGTCGGCGGATGATTTTGCCATTGGGTCAGTTGGATTAGTCTAGCGATTCGCAAAAGTTATGTAGTTTGGTTTTAATCAAAAGTTTCGGATGAAAAAAATTAATGTCCTTCGGGTTGTTATCCGGAAAAATTGCAATCTCCTTTCCTCTAGTGAGGTCAATTGGAAACCTTTTTCTGATTGAGATGACATTTACGTTTACATTTTGGATTCAATGCGAACTGTCTATCAATTGAATTGAAAATTTTGCTGTGAATTTTTTTTACTCATTTTGAGAGAATTCTACACAGAAAACAAGTGGAAAATTGCTTTCGTGAATGATTCATTGAATTCAACATTGCTCCCCCGTTAAAATTGAGTCTCAAGGCTCAGTGAAAACTTTTCAATTCCACCAACGTATCTCCTTAAAAAATATTACAGGCGGTTGTATCTACGATACAGCTGCAATTGTACGTGGATACCTCCATGGTCTTTCCTTCTTTCCCGAATTTCCTAAAAACTCCTTGCATTCCCGCGAATTTTCTGGAAACTCTTTGAATTCTCTCGAATTTTCTTGAAACTCCTTGAATTCGCTCGAAATTTCTAGGAACTCCTTAAATTTTTTCGATATTTCAAGAAACTTCTCAAATTACCTCAAAATGCCTAGAATTTTCTAGAATTCCGATAGATGAGGCTGCACTCGCCCGGTGGCTTGGCGCAGTGGGTAAGTTCGTTCCCTCACATGCGAAAGGTTCTGAGTTCAAATCCTGGCCGCGTAGAATGGTGCGATCTAACCACTTAAAGTCTTGATCGTCATCGTAACATACCCTAACCGGGTCGAAGCGATGTAAAATAACGATAAAAAAAAAAGATGACGCTGCACATAAGGACCGTTTCTCAAAATGACTCCCCATATTGAAACCATAGACGTATCTACGTCAATAGCATGTGCACTGCGAGCGATGAAAACATGGCTTACCGCCCTTGTTACTCAATAGACTATTTTGTGTGTTGGTTCACGAAACTAGAAACTTTCTGTGTATCCTTTGTCTCAACATGGCATATCAAGTTCAAAATCTCTTAAGTAAATTACGTATTTTGATCCTCGAAAAGAGCATGCTAAAGATAAAGCCAAAGAAAATTCCCGGGTATGGGAAAGGGTTCAGTAGAATGGATAGTTTATCCATTATCGTCTATTCTTACCCAATGCATCTAACTTGGGGCATGTATCGGGCATATACATCACGAACGCGGTTGCTCTAAGCACCAGGTTCCTTTGAAACGACTCGAATTGGAAACTTGTGGGTGAGTGAGGTCGGTGTTTTACACCCCAACAACAATATCCTACCATCTGTTATCAAGACAGACGACTGGTTGCTCTGATCACAGCAGAGATTTTCAAAAAGCTTGGGTATAAATTATGAATACATTGTGGAGACTAAAGGTATCGTAGAGTAAAATTTACATCGACGTCAATAAATTACTTGCTTCGAGCGTAATTTCTAAGCAGAGTTCATGACAAAAGGAAACTGAAAATTCAGCACAGATGATTGGAACAAGATTTAGCATAAAATTTTAGATTATGGGGATAAAAAATAAACAAACACTTTGGAGTACTTTCAACACTTTAAGAATTATTATTAAAATCTCAGTTTGACTCTATACAGTCAAGAGGTACTTCACAGTATGAAAACTTACTACAGACTAAGATGGTTGCTAGTGAGGCCGAGGGTTAATATAAACTCTGGAGGGCAATATAATTTCCACCACCTGAAGTAACATTCGGTTTTTCCTTCTTGACCCTTCCTGGTCACCAGATGTATTTATTATTTATTATTCATATTTCTTTCCTACTACCATTACGGTTTTATAGGTTCCCGATTCGTCTGCCTTGCCTCTCCCACTTCTCTCTTCTGATTATTTCTGCGTTACCATGGGCCGTCTTACTCTTAATTGTACCCCATTCGGGCTAGGACTGCAAGGGAAACCATGGAAAACCCCAGTCGTACAGCCGGCCGATAATGCAGGGATCCCACTGTGTCCATTGGTCACACTGACTCAATGGGCACAGTGGTTCTCTACATTCGTGCCTAGCGACTGTAGTCCCACGCGGTTAGGTGTGCCTAAGCGGACACCCATCCAAGTACTGGGCAGTCTGAACGCTGCTTAACTTGGATGACCGCCGGAGCCACACACTCCCCGCGTGACCACTACAGCCACTGGTCACCAGATGTATTTATGGGGAAAAACGCACATTTTGGAAGACCCGTACAGTGAAAGTCCCGCGATAACTTTCCCCCCTTTTTACACTATGAGGGAAGACTCCATAGCAACAAAGCAATAAATCTTTCCTAAATCCAGAAACATAAAACTTAAAAAGAGTGAATTTTGTACCCATGGAAAACCCTGAAATCCAACATAAAATATAAGTACTTTTTTCAAAATTTATAATTTTTCCCACAATGAAGGTTTCTTGATGTTTTCCTCGGAACCTTTTCTTTAGGAAGATATTTTTCCAGAAAACTGTTGGTGCATTATTACAACCGAAATCTTATGGCAATAGTAATAACGAAATATCTCTAAGAATACTAGTACCATCAGATTTGCCGAATTTATGATAAAAGAATATTGAAACATTAAAGATCTCGATGGAGATCAAAAGTAAGAAATTATAGAGAAGTAAATTTTCTTTTTAATCGTTATTTTACATCGCTTCGAGCTGGTTAGGGTATGCTGCGATGATGATCAAGACCTTAAAATGGTTAGATTTCACCATTCTACCCAGCCGGGTTTTGAACTCGGAACCTATTCGGAATTATGAAATTTTATGAAATTTTATGCAAAGGTTTATCACATGTGAACCCCTTTCTTTCGATTTTCATCAGAGAAGTAATAAATCGCTCCATCAACACTTTTATGACAATAATCTGATGAATATCTGCAAAACTAGTAAGTTTACTGGAAAATGTCAAAGAATATCTCTTATAGTCCACGAATTCCCTGGTGAAATTTCCCCTTAAACCTAGGTCCAAGACGTTGAGAAGACTTATCGCGTTGAGTTGATGTCGACAAAATAATTGCTTTCCAATTCAATTATTGTCATAATATTACCTATGAAGATGATAGGAGGAGGAAATTCAGGAGCCGTTAATTATCAATTAGTGTACTCACCCTCTGCGCCTTTCTCTTGTCTGCCCGTTGATTCTGATGATAAATACGACTGAAGTTACTGACAATGACAGGCACAGGCAGGGCTATCACGAGTACTCCGCTCAACGAGCAAACTCCACCCACCACTTTTCCAGCGATGGTTTCTGGTACCATGTCACCGTATCTGGAACAAAATGCATGAGTAAACTTGTTTATTCAACTCCAATTATTATCATTTTTTCAATCTGTTTTGGAGCAAAACGGAATATTCATTCTATATAATTTCACATAGAATTCACAGGGGATATCACAGATTAATACACAAAGATTAAATTAACGTCTTCATTTATTATTTAATAATATCGGCCGATCAAGAGTGCATTTCTCTCTTTGTTTGTTGATAAACTGAACTTGATCATTATAAACCACTAGCGGACTGCAGTCCCATGTTAATCAACTTAAAATCTCGAGGAGGGTAGAATAAGCAGTCTCTCAGGATGAATCAACGCGTAATAAAAAGTCGATAATAAAGACCAATAAATTGGTGATAACCTCAACAACTAGACGCTGTTCTGATGTCCAAATCAACCAGAAGTTGATGGAATTTATGCGCAGTCAAGCTAGTGAGGGGATAGTAGATATTGTTTCTATAGAAAAGTATTTGAGTTTCTATAACATAGTATATTGTGTTACAATATACTATAGTACAGTAAACACAGCAGTTACAGTATTCTATAGTATATACTATAGTAATTTCGGAGAAGATCCGAGTGGAACAGTCCTTGCAGTTTCGTATTGCAGTGGTGGAACGTGATAAATCGACTTATCTTAATCCATTCATTATGAGATTATCTTGAGAATGAATGGTTTTGAGATACAGTGGCTAAAAACCACTCTCCTAAAACATGTTCTCAGCTACGAGAAAGTTGTTTTTTACAGTTTCTAGCGCATTATATTTGCACTGATATTTTAAGGAATTTCGTTATTGGCAATTCGGAATTTTATGGAAAAATGAATGGAAACTGAAAATTTCAGTACAATTATTCCAGAAAAATTAATGATTAATGAAAAGGAAAATTTCATTCAATAAATTCATCAATAAAGAAATTCAAGTAAGTTCAAGAATTCTCATCTTTCTGATGTTCAAAAGCTACCGAAATACCGTTAAATTTTCTGTGAAATCTGAAATTTTATAATTTCTTCCTTTGAATAAGAAATTATAAAAAATCGTCTTTTCAATAGACCTGGACTGGAAACTTGCGGATCCTTGGGGCCTTTAGGGTCAAAAGGGCTACAAGGGTCTCAGGGTACACAAGGATTACAAGGGTCAACACGTATGAAAAAATCGTATAGAAATTTTCTATACGGATTGCGTGTAGAATTTCTATTGGAATTTCGTATATGATATTCGGAAATTTCTATACGAATATTTTTTATACAAATGATTTCTATACGATTTTTATAAGTTTGATTTTATACGACCCACTGCCACATGTATAGAGACATTTCGTATGGCACCTTGAATTTGCAGAGCGTGCATCGAAAATTGCAATTGGAAACTTGTAACCGTGTAGCCATTTCTCCACTCGTTTCCGTAGAATTTGATGTCACAGCTGCTCCTGCGCTGTCAACCTGATTAAATAAATTCAACCACAAGGATAGAGACCGAAAAGAAGAGAGACGCCCCGGTGGCATGACTCTCAACCGTACGGAAGTACACAATGTGTGAGTAACGACAGAACCGTGTGCGATACAGTCACTTTATTCTATCTTCCACCACCATATTCGCCACTGGGATATAGCACTTCCGCTAACAGGAAAACAGTGGATGATAATTTTTTTTACGACTCCCTGGTTACTTTCAAAGCACCACTGTCTCCGAGTGCTTTTATTGCAGAGCTGAGTATTTTATTCTAAGATTTTTGTTTTATTTTCTGTGGATTTACTCTCACAGAAAAAAAGTTTTCTTATGAAACTCCTGACAAACGTGTATAAAATTCCTGGAACTGAGTGAAAAGAGAATTGCTCCATTTCCTTTACGGAGGATGACCGTCCTTTTCCATTATTTCGCTAATATCTCTGATAGGGGAGGGTGGGGCAAAACGGCCCCCCTTCAATTGTCAATAACTTGTGAATGACATTGTGAAAATTCCCAGTTTCAACTTCATTTTGAAGATAATTTTTCATTCTTCAAAACGAGCTCTAACTCATCCCAATCGGATTATTGAATCGGAAAATATTGACGATTGAAGGGGGGCCGTTTTGCCCCATCCTCCCCTACAATGAAGTTTGCAATTTTCCTATGCATATGTTAACAGATATTTGTTCATAGAATAAAGCCGATGAAGGTCGATTTTTGTATATAACTTATTCTTTTAGAATTCTTCTTATGGGAATTTTTGGGAATTTTCCAAGTTTTATTTTGTGATTTTATTGAGGAAGAAATAAAATTAAAAAAATTTGAAAAAAATTTGATTGCATTTGATATGATAAAATGGAAAATGATATTAAATCATGATATTAAATTTAAAAAATATAATAAAAAATATAATAAAAAAGTTACAGACCATGGTTATGATTGGAATCTCATCGGAACCCCTATTCCACCCAAATTATTCTCAATTTCTTCAAGCTTTAAGTTGTGGAGAAACCGCCCGAGAACTGCTACAATCAATCAAAAAAAATCTCATTCTGCTGCAGTCGCAATTTGTCGCTCCACTCAGCTTAGAATAGATTTTTACTCAATCTCACCTTCTGCCCAAAACTCAATAGTCTAACTAACCGCTGCCGAATGATAGAAGGAGCAGCAAAAAATGGTCCCTTCCCTTTTCTACGTTTCACGAAAATTATTATATTAATAACCATCAGACAAATAGAGTCTAGCCAGTGCGTGACTACAATTCTGGAGAGTTCTGTGTCAATCCAGAGGAATATTTTTATCCCTCACATTGGATGTTCGAAGAGAAAAAGAGCAGAAGGAGAGTGAGGTGACAGAGTAGAGAATAAACGGAAACGTGACTCGATTTTTTTCCGTGATGGCTGGAGAGGTCTCACAGAATGAAAAAAAAGTTGGCATGACGCGATTCTTATCAAGTTGATAGAATTCCCAGTGCGTAATGAATCATGAGGAACATTTGTTTTCGAGAGAGCAATGGAAGAGAGGTCGGATGCTGCTGACGTGAAAATGGAGCACCGGGTCAATTATAAAAAGATTGTGGCATCCAGCGGATTCCAATCGGATAATAAAATTCCTATCCCTCAAATTGATTAATCGAACATTCCTGGTTCGTTGCTCTCTTATTTTTACGGGAGAGGAAGGCTTCTTCGTAGGTTGAGATGGAAAGGGGTTCAAGTAGGTCAGAAGTTTTGGGGTAAAATTAAATTATTCTGGGGTGAGTGGAGGGACATCAATTAATGATAATTAAAAGACATACCGAGAAATCTGTCGGATAATCGAATTGGTGGGAGCAGTAGATTATGGAGGGATTTCAATACCAGATTATTTGAGGAAAAGTTTGAGTAGGTGAGAGGGAAATTTGCATGAGGTTTCCAGGAAATTGCGGATTTAATTATTAGAGTTTTTCATTCTGGGGAATGGCACTGATGTTTGAAATTCTTGTAATGCCGCTGCATAAAGTGATGTTCTGATTGGAATTTTGAATTCACAGTTATTGTTTGAGTTGTGGATTGAAGGTCCCTCGCAATTGAAATTTTAGAACTTATTCTTATGACATAACGAGCAGAATAGTTTCTGCATTTAAAGGGTCTTGGCAGTTGGGCAATGAGAAGGTGGGCGCGCGGGTGAGTGGAGGGTGAAATAGTTAAGTTGGTGAAGTTATTTTTGAGAGACAAATACCAAACATGGCGTATGTTGGATAATACAGACAGACGTCGCGCAAATTATTTTTATGGTTAATTTACCCGGAAGAAAAATATAGCTGAATAGAAAATATACTTGAATCGAGTATATTTTATACTCAATTTTGGGATGGGTCTCTCAATTCGAAGACCGGGTTGTACCAAGCTCTCTGAAATGTAATAGAAGAGTCAGTCACAAGTGTCAAAATATAAGGATCAAAAAGTGGAGGTTAAAAAATGAGGGTCAACATATTAGGGTTAGAATATAAAAGTAAAACAAACAGTTGACCGCTCCTATATTGCAGAAGGCATGTGACAGTTACTTTATGTGTTATTTGTATTTTAATTTTTTATTTCTACCAATTCCAGTGATAGTAAGCTTCCGAATGGATCAATAGCAATTCCCTTTTTCAATTTACAGGAGAAACTATTTTCTCCCGTCACATTCCTATCCCAATTTTTCCTCAAGTTATTGTGCGAACAAAGAATTTGGGGAACGCCAAAAAGTCAAACAGCACGAGAGTCACACGGCGATGGTCAAACTTCACAAGAGTCAAACGTCATAAGAGTCACAAGAGTGTGGTCGAATTTCACAAGTGTCAAACGTCACGAGGGTGCCACGGGGATGGTCAAATTTCACGGGATGGAAACGGCACGTGGATCACAAAGAGACGATCAAATTCCACGAGAGTGACCCGACACAAGGGTCACAAGAAGATTTCAAATTTCACGAGGGTCAAACAGCAAGAAGGTCGCGAAGAGACGGTCAAATTTCACGAGAGTCAACCGACATAAGAGTCATACGGGGATGGTCAAATTTCACGAGTCACAAGGGGTCAAATTTCACCGGAGTGAAATGCCACGAGATTGACTAGGGGTTGGTTAGATTTCACGAGTACCAAACCTCCCAAGGGTCACGAGGGGATCGGCAAATGTTCAAGAGGATCAAACCTCACGAGAGTCACAAAGGAATAATGAAATGTTATGACGTTTGAATGTTCCAATGGTCATTTTCCGCGAAGGTCCAACGTCAAAGGAGCGAGGAGCAAAGGATCACAAGAGTCACAAGGAAATACGATGCTTTAACGATCTTTGAGAATCACATGGAACAATCTCCGACTCTTTATAGGAAGGATAATGGTGTTCATTATTCAAGGTAATTGAATTTTTCACGGAATTATTTCGGGCCCTGGAAAGTTCAAAAATTGGCGATCTCCCTGTGACTTTCGTACTGTTTGACTCGTAAAATTTGATCGTCCCCTTGTGACCCTCCCAGTTTGACCCTTGTGAAAATTGAGCTTCCGAATGGATCCGTTTCTCGGGCCTGTGAAAGGCATATGCATATGCCTGCCACAGGCACGAGAAACGGACCCATTCGGAAGCTTACTACCAATGGAATTGGTAGAAATGAAAAGAAGAAAGACTAATAACGCAAAAAGAAACGGTCGCATGCCTTCTATCGAATAGGCTCAAACCCCTGCTTGTTTTCCCCTAAATCAGATTCAGTGTCACTGTCCTGAAAATTGGTAGTCAACAGTCCATGAAATTCAATTTTTTTTCTAACAATGTACACATAAAACTCCCATCGAAGAATATTCTCTCTTTCTTAACAGAGACGAATCCCGCATTGAGAAGCAAAAAACAGATCCCTTTGTTTCTGCAACGTAATAGAATGTCATAATAGGTAGTAACAGTCTGCTCACGGCAGACTACAGTTCCATTCCTGTATTGTTCTTCGCCATAATCCTCTCGCTTTTCAGGGACAAACATTTCAGCCGAAAGATGGGATTAAACCAGGCACAGAACGGCTCGGTTGAAGCGTGAAATTAACAAGATTGCCCATCCGGTGACCCAGTATCACGTTCAGAATTGCCACGTGAAAAAAAGCCGCATCAAACTGGCGGAGGGAGTAGGGGAGGAGAAATAGCAGTTACGCGCGCGACACGTACGTGAGAGGATTCTCCAACTCAGGACGGAAAACTTCCTTGCACCCAGGGATGCAGTTGATACTTTTGAAATTTCATGAAGAAGCCATCGATCCAGAAGCCGCCGGGCGAATTCCCGGGACACGTTCGCAGCCTAAAAAATTTCATTTTCACGAACCGTGAGTCTCTCGGATGCTTTGATCCAGTGATGAATAGAGAGATCGCTTTAACCAGATCATGGACGGCAGTCGAGGAAACTATAAGGGTACGGGGAGACAATATTTTCGCTGAGAAAATCGTAGAGCCTTTGATCTTGTGATGGTGGAGGAACATTCAATGGGTAGTAATGAAATCTTGGAACATTTTTCAGAATTAAATTCAAGAGGAAAGGCGAATATGAGAAACAAGTGAAGCTTGAAATACAACTTCTTATGATTTTTTTGGTCAAATGTTTCAATTGGTGAGGAAACTCGCAGTTAAAAACTTTTCAATCTAGTTCTCTCCATTGAAAAAGGATTAATTAATCTCATCAGACTTTCCACGAAAATAGAAGGTGCAACAATGAAATTTTCGAACGTGAATATTGATTTTCTGATGAACTATTCACCGTTACTAATTTATTCCAAAGTAGAAACTCCATTTGACGTATTTCTGTCTTTCCTTGATAAATCCTTCATTAAGCTTCTCCCCCGAAAAAAGATGGAAAAACATTACGACAATGTTGAATAACTGGATCATGGCTTGCAAAAACGAATCGTGTTACAGAAAACTGTCATCCATTTAGGGAAATGGGAGAAGTCGCCTTGACTCCAGGGTTTATTGTTGATAAATATGTCAGAATGTCACATTTATCGTTTTGATGAGCCTCGTTGAACTGCTTTCCCGAGAAGATGTTTGCAGAATAATCGAATATGCAGAAACGCTTGAAAAAAATTTTCAACAATTTTGGAAATAAATCATTCATGTTACAAATTATTTTTCCCATCAAATTTCAGTCACTTGATAAAAAAATTGTCACTTGATAAAACTTACCGAAAAGTGAACAACTGTACATCACGTGACTGTTACTATAATTTCAAGAAATTTCCAACAGTTTATTGGCGATTTTTCTATTAAAAAATGACAGCAGAATTGATGGAAGCGTTTTAGGGCGGATTTAATGCAAGCCGGATTGATCACGAAGCTGTACGGGCATCAGAATGGCACTCGCGTAATCACGGCTGTGCCCGCGATACCTCGAATTAGTGTGTCACGAATGGCAAATTCCCGAGTGAGTACATTCGTGGATTGGTTCTGTGTTGACGTGTATAGTGTCCTTGTCGTCGGTGCGCGCCCGACTTAATTCAATAACGGATGCTCGAGAGGGTCGTCAGGAGTGCCGGAGAGCTTGGCGGAGAGAGAGAGGAGATAGGGACGAGTGGAATGATAGAACTGGGTTCCGATTATGATTGGTTCCCTCATCGAAGCGGATATCCGTCCAGAATTGTTGCAGGGACTCAGAATTTTCATCCTGTTTGAGCAGTTGAGGGTTATGACGTCCATTAGCTCCAGCGAATCACGAAGCATTAGGGGAGGAATGACGGGCATATGAATGAGGATCAAAAGTTTTCAGTTTGAAACTTCCAAAACATTTGATTGGAAAACTAAGGAGAATCCTTTTCATGAGAAAATCCACTTATTTTTTGGAAATTTATATATAGTGATAGTTCCACTGAAATTTAAATGCATTACTCAAAATTGATACATTCAGTTCAATTTAGTACACTGTTAGAAATTTCTTGAAATTTCATGGAAAATATGATAGTAATTATCGTGAGAATGACATTGAATCTGATTTAGGGGGAAAATGGTTGTGAAATTTCAAGTTTTAGGTAGAATTCAAGGAAAATCATAAGTTTTCAGTGGGAGTGAGCTGAAAATTTCATAACTTGATTGAATTTTTAACGGAACATGACTATTCAGAAACAGAATAACGTGATTTTTCAATTTTTCCCAGAATTTTACTGATTTTACTGAATTTTCACGAAATAATTAGACTGGTACATCAAGTACTCTAATCATTTTAGATCAATCGAAGATTCTAGAAAATCAATGGAATATTTGATTTGTTAATGTCAAGATTTCCCGAAATTTCAATGAAAATTAAACATGATAAAATTCCAACGAAAATTTTTAAGTCTAACAAACCGGTAAAACGGTTTAAGTGGACCTAGCCCTTTTAGCTGAGTTTTCGAGAAATATCTCCGAATTTATGGAAGATATGGAAAATAACAAAAAATGCAATGAAACTTTTTGACATTCAAAGTTGACTATCTTCGAGACTAACCATCCAATTTGGCTCATTTTCAATATGAACCATTGCAAGGATAACGGGAAACTTCATGCCAAATTTCAAGTTCACATCTCAATTCTTTCAAAAGTTAGAGAACGAACGCGGCTTCCGAGCGCTGAAAAAATTGCAATATTTAAAAATGACGAGCATTCCCTATAAATAATTTATAAACAACCGATTATCCACCATAAAAATCATTTGTTCGAAATCAAAACAAATTTATTCATATTCAGAATTTTACCAGAAATGGATTCCATGCCCAAGAAGATAAGGTTTCCGAAAGTTAAAAAAATTTCAATTATTTATTTATAAACAATAAATGTTGAAAAAAATAATAATTTTGTACAAAATGTAATTTGAATACCACTCACAATATTCATTTTTTTCAAATTTTTCTCATGCAATGTACCAAACTGCACAAGATACTTGTATGTCCTTAAATTATTCCATGAAAATCAATAGAAATCCGCAAAATTCAGAATTCACGGAAATATAAACAAATATTTTCAAATCCCTGAAAATTCAGTATACTTTGATACAAAATTTTTATGTTATCATCGAAAACTCAATTAAACTCGGGAATTCTTTTCTCCCTGCTGCCCAAAAATTTGGCATTCCAATGAATTTCCTGTGGAATTTTGCAATTTTAGTCCCCTTAATGGAATGAAATGTCGCTCTCCTGAAAATTACTACTGAACTATCCATGAATTTAAATTTTTTCCTAACAGTTTATACGAGAATGAAGAGAAAAAAGAATTACGCTGGAATAAATCTTCTCTCATTGCCATTCCTTCCACGCATTTTCTGAGTTATTAATTGCTGCACCTCCTCGTTTAACATCAGATTTAATGTACGCGTTGAATTTCTCCACTCTCCACAAAATACGTGAAGCAACCCTCCGCTTTCCCCTCGTCCTTCTTCAAACGTGCACCGCAGAATGTAGAAAAAAAACACTTCAGTGCCTCATTTAGAAGCTTGAAGAAGAGGTGTCGGCATGTGAGTCGGTTAAAAAGGTCAAAAATGTCTTGAGGCCCGGTGACTCTTCATCATCTTCATAGCGCGCATTGGATTCTCCGTCGGATGCCACCGTGTTGTGCGAGACGCTCCAGTTAATAATATCATTGAGAACGTGCCAGATGGATGATGATGTATAGCGAGATGAAGAGAAGGCCTCAGAGTCTGTGAGTCCCTTTGTCCGACGCAACGTGACGATAACGGAAGTAACGCACAGACCAATGGAACCACTGTTGCTGTATCGCAAGGCCAACTTCCGTCAGTTGTGAAGGTTTTTCTTATTATTGATGCTATCTCACTTCTCCTCATCTGAATACAACGAAGAATAAATTCTATTCGGGAATTCAAGCGTTCTGTTAGGCAAATTCTTCAATTTCAGGCATGCGATTCTTCTACTAAAAATTAGGGAGGGAAATTGATGAGAACAGATTATTTAGCGAATATGTCTGGTATGTGGGCATCTTTTTAATTGCCATTTACCCGAATAAAACGAGGAATAAATTCTATTCGGGAACCCAAGAGTTGTTTCAGGCAATTCTTCAAATTTAGCCATTCGATTCTTCTCCTAAAATTAGGGGAGGAAATTGATGTGAACAGCTTGTTTGGCGAATATATCTGGAGTAGAGACACCTTTTTAATTGCCATTTACCTGAATAAAATGAGGAATAAATGCTATTCGGGAACCCAAGCGTTTTTTCATGCGATTTTTCAATTTTAGGCATTTGATTCTTCCCCTAAAATTAGGCTGGAATTGATGAGAACAGGTTGTTTAGCGAATATGTCGGGAGTATGAATAATTATAGTCGCTATTTACCTGAATAAAACGATGAATAAATTCTATTTGGAAATCCAAGAGTTTTTTAGGCAGTTGTTCAACCAGAGAAATTCAAATTTCCAAATTAAGACGTTTTAAAGTTTCAACTTGAGACTTTCAGACGATGAAAATTGAGATTTCAAAGTCTCAACTTAAGACTTTTGAAAATGTTATTTTAAAGCCCGGCACCAAACCCTGTTATCCAAATAAACCTCAGGGTAAAATTTATACTCGGGGTCAATTATATATCGTAGGGGTCACAATTTTTCAATATTTGACCCGAAGAATAATTTTTTATTTATCCTGTAGCCCCATTTGAAATAACACTGATTTAACCTTGGGATTAAATTTCTTTTTTTGGTCCTGGGATAAATTTGAGATACTCTCCCGGGTAAAATAATCCATCAAACATCGAAATTTACTTTTTTTCTTATCTGACGTTTTCGTTACCCGGAGCTAGTGCAACCGGACCTTTAAAATCGTAAAATAAAGTATTATTTTATTGCATATATAGTAAAATTTGCCGTATATGTCTAGATAATTGTTACCTAAATTTTCTATCCATGTATTTTTATTCAGTTTTCGTGGAGTAAAGTGGATTCAAGCGCATATGAATGAACGATCGGAATTTATAAAAAGCATATATCCCTCCGCTGAGTATTGTCTAGAGTAAAAACTGCACCAGGACATGACTGGAATTGTAACTGCAATCATCCTTAAAACGGAAGAGTTCTCTTGGATGAGCGCGTTGGGTAGAGAGTTAAATGAAGCAAATAGAAAAGAATTGAAAAATATGAGATATAAAATAAAACGTGGCGACGGACGACTTTCTCGAAGCTTTCTTGGGCTCTCGGCGAGCACGAAGGAAACTGGTCTCTGATGGTTCTCACAGTCAGAACCTTGATCGCACCGTTGAACAATCGTGGAGGTGTTTTCAACTGTAGAGAAGTGAGAAAACTGGAGGTTGAAGGCTGGGAGACTGTGAAAAATAACGGACGAAAAAATGGCAATTCAGAGTTGAGAGCTTCATGACGATTATTAGTGGTCGATTTCACTTGACTGGTTTCCTCTCCTGTTCTCTTTATATTTGTGATTTCTTGGTGTGGAATGAAGGTTTTGTAATAGTCACTATTCGTGATCCTCGATTTTCAGAAAATGTGCGGATTTATGTGGTTGTTTGGGTGAGTTAAATGTTACCACGAATGAAAGTTCAATGCCACTACTTTTTGAGAATAGTCTCGAGTTGATTGATTCGAATTCAGCTCCACTATATTTTTAGAAAATTGTGTCAATGAGCCCCATGTGCCCCAATTTTCGCATTCATTCAACATTATAATTCGTGAAGCTATTATGATTTAAATTCATTTTCGTAGAAAAACACAATTACATGAATAATGATGATTTAATTGAGCTACACTTAAAAATTTTCGTCTAAATTGTCCAAAACAAAATTATTACGTTGACTCTTTGCTTGATTGAAAAAAAAGAAAGCTTTAAGGAGGGATTTCTATACGAGTCATATAGGGAGTAGTCAATTGGTGGTACCCATGGATGTTCTTTTCGGTTGAAAAAATACAATTGAATTATAGCTTTTAACTCCCTTCGCTGAGAACAGCAGTTCGAGGGAGCGGATTTTTTAGATGTTTTGATAGTTCCCTCCATTCTAATTTCGTTCAATCAGAGTACAGTATTCGGAATCATGTGACACCTCCACATCAGTTTTACTTCGACAAATCACGGGGCCACGGGTGAATTATGAAACTGATAATTCCACAGTTGCCTATTAATTGTTTTCCCTTCTTTTGAAGGATATTCCTAGCATTTTGGTGAAAAGTGTCATGTAACCCCGGCACCTTTTTCGGCGTATATCAGAATTGAGGAAATTATGATCCAAGTACCCCTTGGCCTTCAAAATTCATCGTATATTTTTTTGACGCTCTCCTGTAAAGCAGCGAGTGTGTCAAGTTTGCAGATAAATTCCTCGTGCTGCTCACTCGGGATTCTTAGCCTGCAGAACTTGATACTTTCGTCTGTTTACAACGCAGCTTTCAGGAAATATTCAATAATTTTGAAAGTCTCTGGGTTTTGGATTCGATCCTTCTGATTATATACTCATTTGTTTTGCTCATTTTTGTAAATATTATTCGGCTTACCCGCTGCCGTTTGGCATATATGTTCCGTTCGATCATTTTACTCATCTCTTCCATTCGATCCTTCTGATAATTTGACCCTCCTGATTATTTGGCTTGTTCCTCCCACTTGTTTGCTCATCTTTACGGATGGCAAAATTTTTCTCGTTATATTTTTTGTATAGATGATTAAGGGCTACAAAAAGACCATTACAAAAATTTCGCTATCTCCCTTAGAGTCGGAGATATTCCTCGAAAACTCAGATGAGAGCTAAGGCGACTTTAATTGTTTTCTCGCTTCACTAGTTATTTTGCCCCGTAGTTGCTATCGTATAGAAGTACGATATATCGCAATACTAGTCTAGTCATAATAATCAATTAACAGACCTGTAGAGAGAGTCACAGAAAAATCTCTAGTAAAAAACGCGAAAATTCATCGTTTTTATTTTTTTTAATGTGTTGCAGGTGGAATTTTAGAACGTTTTTTTCAAACTATAGGGAATTGAAGCTAGAATTACATCAATTTTTGTCAAAGTGGTAGAAAAGTCTGTACCTATGAGAATTATTTTTTTAAAAAAAGAAGTGTCGATTAAAAATGTAGTTCAGCAATAAAAAATATAATACAAATTTTTCCCTTCAATTGAGAGATGTTTTTCATTTTTGAGAATTTTTTCAGATTTTTAAATAGCTTTTAAGTACACAAAAACAATGAAATTTAAAAAAATGTTTGTTTGATCATGAAAATTCAGGCAATCAATATAATGATCTGAAATTTAGCACAGAATTGTTTTTTTTAGGTGATGAATATGTGAAAAAAGCCACCACACATCATATTGGCGTATATTACCTTTAGAAAAGAGATCGTTTACGTTTACCAAAATGATGGAAACTAATTTCATTGAACAAAATGATCTACAATGACAAATGGTATACGGTATAAGAGAATGATATGTGAAGTTACCATTCGGAAACATATTGCTAATTTATTAGCAAAAGAGCCATGTTACATGAAGACAAAAGTAATGTTCCACTTGTTTCTTTCTTGCGTGGGGGGTAACAGACCTTGTCAAGGTCATCGGTGATGAAGAAACCGTCACTAGTTCACCGAAATAAAGAACTAGCCAAGACGTGAGGAGTGATGGCAGGTCGAGGGAAAATGACTTCAAAGTTGTAAGTATAGGGAAGTAGAAAGGGGCAAGAGGGGGGAGGGTGGTGATCTGGTGAGAGCCAGAAGGCACGCCGGATTAGAATATCTATCTTTAGAAGAGCACTGCTAGGCGTAGTACAAATATAACAGAGAGACTAGAGACGCGTGGCGCGATGATTCCTAATGCGTGTCGCGGGGATTTAAATTGGGGAGAAGTATAATGCAGGAAATACTGCAGTTGTCACGATGTATGGACTTATTTCGTCATTTTTATATTCGTAAAATATGTCAAAGTTTCTCAAAACAACACTCCCAAAGTGAACGTGACAGAAAGGTAGCCCGATTAAGGAAGGTAGAAAACCTCTCACGTCACACATGTATAATTCATTGTTTATTTGATTTTATTAGCTTGAATAAGATTTCTTTTTAACTAATTCCGTCAGATTGTTAACTTAGTTGACTGTTTTTCAGGTAAAGTTTTTCAGGTTTTGTGGAGTCCTCCACAAAAAATCTCCATTGAATCTACCACAAAAAATTCAATTTATTCGTCCGTCCCCCTGTACAGCAACTTCACCCGCATCGTTTTTGTTAATACGAAAACTAGTTCAACTGCACTGGGGCACCTGAACAACACCCCAAAGGGCTTAAATACCTAGAGAGGGGTAACAATGGATGTAGACATTTATGCACACTGTAATCGGTGGAATAATCGTGGATATAGTCAACTCAAATGGCAATTCCCGAGTGAGAAAATGACTGTACTACGAGCAGCACTGAACTCACTTTTTCTTTTGGGGATATACTACACTGGAGAACATTCACGTCTCATTCAGAATTATTCTGTAATTTTACTAAAAGCTTCGGTGGGGTGGAATGAAATGGAGTCATGGGGGGAAGCTTTTTACTCTGAAACAAAAAATTATAAAAAGTTTGAGAATAAATTTTAGGATGAAGAGAGAAAGAAAAACATACAAATTCTGGGGGAACAGTGGAATTCATGAAAATTTGACATGCTGGAGGGGAAAAAAAATGCTTCAATTGCATTCTCATCATAATTTAATGTCAAGGATTTGTTTTTCTTCTTTTTATGTAGAAAAACTGAAGTAGAACAAATTGAATGAACCACAAAAAATGTTTTCCCGTGGGAGAGAGTAATTTCATCGAAAAAACGGGCAAATTTCCACTGGAAAACTTAATGTGACGACCTTTTAATCTCTCGAATTACGGGCGATACAACTGAATTATGTTTTCGAAGGTAAAACGTTTTCGTCCACATCTCGAGAACTTAGGGGGGAGGGGGATAAATAGGTCGCCAAGCTGTTTTCCCGCGAAAATTTCTCTGGCTTTTCAACGATCCTCTATTTGCTCAGTATTAAATTGTTTATATAAGAATGTTAATTCTGCGGTTCAGTGATGTGAATCAACTGTGACACTTTTTTCAATTATGCAATTATCTATGGAACGAATGAGAAAAGGGCTCCAAGTAAATGGGTAAAGTGTCTACCTCAAGTTGTATTTGAGTGATTTATTCCGCTAAATGAAGATCAATAGAGTTTTTAGGATTGGGAGGACCTGAATTTGATCGTAAATTGGGAAGATTCAATTGCAAGAGTAACTACACTGTTAGAAATTTTTCGAAATTCCGTGGAAAATATTGTAGTAATTTTCATGAGAGTGACATTAAATCCGATTTAAGAGAAAAATAAACATAGCAAATGAGGTGATCTGCAAGGGTATTTGGCTCTTTGCGAGAAAATTTCACTCTATTTGCAAATAATTAATATTATCAATTAAATGCATGAATTACATGTGGACAAGTATATTTTCAGGGATTGTTTACGTGGAAAATTTAAATAAGCTCGACTTCCATCAGGAGTCGAGCTGATTTAAATTTGATGAATTAAGCGAGTTAGTTAGAGACGTTGGTCGATGTAACGTGTGTCAAACGGAACACGTAGACAACAACTAAATAAATTCATTATTTACGGTGAAGAAAAGGGTCGATTAATTCATTGAAATCTAAAAATAGGGAAAGAAACTCATGGAATCGTAGAAAAATTGGTATTCGAGTACTGACGCATTGAAAAATCGAACGTCGCTATACTCGAACGATCCACTTAACCTCACCTGTCAAACATATTTTCCCGCATCTTAACGTCCTTTTCTTCATCAAAATATTGTTCTGAGGATTAAACTTATTGTTTAATGATTGATCTATCACAGTGGGAAATTAGAAAACAGAAAGGAGCAAAATTACGGTGCAGAGGAGTTGTGGCAGGCACTAGCAGCTCTGAAAACTGGGCAAAACTTAGGAGCAGTGAGCAGATTCTACCGAATACCAAAGACGACCCTTTATGCGGAAAATATAACAATTGTATATATAACTAATTGAATGAAGACTCCAATCAACTCGACACGTTAGAAGAATCATTTAACGTGGTATACGAACACAAGAAACTGCACCGTTCGGGTTTAAGATCTTTGGTCGTTCGGGTACTGATTCAAGAGACATTTGACCTTTCGGGTACTGACGTTTCGACTGACTCATCAATTTTCTTTTACTATTATTCACAGGTGCATGAATTTCATACCAAATTGATTTTTTTCTACGCAAATAATATTGCGGTTCACAAAGAATTAATTTTTTTTGGCGATTCAACATCTGAATAATGAGAATTATTGGAAAATTCATACATGTTCGGGTACTGGTACCTCCACGCTAATTATTTTTCTTTTTTAGGAAGATATAGTTTTTCAGCAGAGCAAATTTTTTCTCTCAGCGAAGGACTAGCACTTGAAATTTTTCAAATGTACCTGAAAGTTCAGCTGATTAATGTTCAACAGTGTAGTATTCCCCAGACCTTTTCATAAAATGTTTCCCCCGAGTCTTACCACATCGCTACCGAATCTCCTAATGAACGAACCGCTTCCATCCAAAAATGAATCGAATCGCTGTACTTTCGTGCTTCCATCCCGTAAATAGTTCTCCAATATCAACTAAATTAGGTCATTCATGACAATAGCTGAAGACTCAATTCCAGTTTCCCATTTCAATGGATTCAGCAAACTATGGAAACCCCTTCAAACCCTTTTGAACTCCGAAAATTCGCAGCTGATCAGCTCAAGCCTCTCCCTACCTGCAGGTTCCCTCCGTTCCTCCGGGGGTATTTCCCCGAAGTTGAACAATTCACTCATTACTTCCATCCTTGTCTTCCACCCAACGTATTAGCTGCTCCAACGATGACAATCTCATGAGCATAATCACTGAGAAAGACCTGGACTCTCTCTCTCTCTCTCTCTTCCTCTCTCTCTCGAAATAATCCAAAAGCCTCGTAGTGTTGTGATGATATACACTGCAAATCGGTCTGAGGAGATTTACACATAAACATTTCGCCCACGCGAGACAAAGACGTCAAGGTATCCCACTGCGAATGTACGATACCTACAGCATTCACGAAAAATTTTATTTCTAGACTTATACAATTCACTTATACACGAGACTGTGTGGTACGACGCTGCTGAGCCATGTGAGATGACAAAGGCCGATGCTTTTAATAGCACGAAAATTGCAAAACATATGTTCTTCAAGATGTTGAGTATTACTGCGTGATTGATTGAATAGAAATGATTATACTTCCCTGGTGAAAAACTGAACACAACTCTTTCATCTTTCAAGTTGTAAAAGAGATGACAAAATTGAGTTTCTTGAACTCAAAGGTTTTTACGTTGTAAACAGATCTTCAAACTGTGTTTTTCATCGGAAAATTTTGTGGTTTTGAGATGAAACCATGTCGACGATGCCATTACAATTGCGAAGAAGATCAATGTGATGCGCTAAATTGTTTTTCATTCGATTGAATTACAAGCAGGGACTGTAGCTTATCCGACAGAAGGTATGCGACCGTTACTTTTTGCGTTATTACTCGTTTTCTGTTTTTTGCTTTCGAATTGAAGCATTGTAATCGTTCAAATTTAGGTTTCCGATTTTTTGTGTTATTTCGGTATGAAAATGAAGAAATCGAATTTATTAAACTTCATATACTCATAGATGTTTTATAAGTATTGATAATGACTTAAAGAGAGTTGAGAAAATGGAGAGTGAAACATCAATGAATAATTTTTACTCTTCGATTAATTCTTTTTGTTTATCTTTTAAAATAATCTGATTAAAATCTGTAATTGTTGAAAAATGAGGGGAGGGTCATGAATTGATTTCCTAGAAAACTGAAAAAATTTCTTGAATTCTTCGGAAAATTTCAATTTTCCAGATAAACGGAGATCTTCAACGATTTTTCTCGAATCATTTGGGAAACCGAAAAATTTTCATGAATTTCGTAGAGTTTAGAATTTATGTATAAAAATCGGAGAAGCACGAATTGCAATGATCATGATCATTTTTACATATGATAAATATAAAAAAATGAAAAATATGCGGTAGAAAAAATTTTTGGCATTTGAAGAATTTGAAAATACCGGGAATTTTTTTCAGCGACTACTTCACGTGTCTCATTGACCATTGACCAATCCGAATTAAGGATTAGCGGTCAGGCAGTTTCGAGAGATTTTGATATAAAACAACTTCACATAAAGAACATGAGAATTTTTGGGACTGCATCCGTCTGAAAAGCCATAGTATCGTCTCGTCTGTTCATGACTTCGAGATAATTTGGCTCGTCACAGTCTCCACTTCTTCCGGTTTTTTATGTTTCGAAAAACATTCTAAACGCCGTGTGATGTCCATAATATTATGTTACAAGTCCCGACACAAGCACTCATTCCCTCCAACCCCAGAATTCACAGCCTAAATTCATCACAACCCCAGCCATTCATATCCCCAGATTAAAACCTCCTAACCCACTCTAATAAATAACCCGAATGTAAAATTGTGGAGGAGAAACATGCGCATGTATTTCCATGGTTATCCCATCCTGACATACTGTATTGCCATTCAAATCTCAGTCCATCGATCTTAAAGCTACTCAGGTGAGTCAGCACGAAGTACAAGACGTAGGAAAAAAACCAAACGAAAGAGCAAGAGAGAGAGATAAGAATAGAGGAGAAAGAAAATTGGCTTGATCGAACTGAGTGCACCTGGCTCGTCTCGTCCTATACAGATTTAGCTGGGGGTCTCAACCACTGACGCTATACTGGGCCACTAGACGCGTTACAGATAAATGGAGAATCGTGGCAGGTGGTTTACAAATTCCGTTAAGGAAAAAGACCGAATAGCCAAGCCAAATTCGTATCTCGGTCTTGGGGATAGGAATAAAATTAGATTGTCTACGTCGCATTTCCGAGATGTCGATCAGTAAATTCTTCTGGTGTACCTAGTCTCATTGCTTTTATCTCGAGCAACTTCATTTGAATTTTTGCGATAATATCTGAAACCATTGTTATTGCCAGCCGGGTGAATAGGTTTTTTTAATTAAATAGAAGAAAGGAAGGTGCAAGTTCTGAAATATTGTAATGGGGTGGTGGTAGAATGTAATTAGCCGCCTGATTATTCCACTGCTAGATGGGAAAATTCTGGGGGGAGAATTGAATAGATGTGCATGCACGTGAGATGATGACAATTTCTACAGAGGTTAGAGATGGAGAAATTTATTGAAGAATGAATTTTTTCTGGGTAATTAATATTTATAAGAGAATGGAAAGTTCATTGTTTGTGTTGAGAGTGGGTTCACTTGATGGGTGCACTGCGAGAAAACTGTCCTAAAGAGTAGAACATGTTTACTTGAAAGAAATAAATTATCTTCAAAGGCTTAAAGGGAAACTACACTATTAGAACTTTCTTGACATTTCAGTCACAGCATCATCTGAATTTTCAATGCCGTGAGGTTTAATTCAATTTGTAATGAAAGCGTTCACCAAATTTCTCACTTATGTTGAAAATTCAAGAAAATTGGGTTTTTGATGTTGAACAATCATTGATTTTTCAATGAAAGCTTGAATTTCCAAACTCGGGTGCTCTCTCAACTGATATTTCTCAATAAATTAACGGATTTCTATGACAATATTTTAAAATTGCGAAAATAAGTCTAGGATCATAAAAAGCATCAATGTTTGATAAAGAGCTTGAAATTCACTACAAAAATCATAAACTCAAGTTGTAAATTTTCAAATATGAAATACAAAAATTATAATTCTGTGTTTTCCAACGGATATTTCCCAAACTTTCAAAAAAAAACTATTTTAATTTTCACATCACACTGATAGAACGAATTAGTTATTATTGACAAATGGATTTGATTGAAGGCTAGGATCTATTCGGTCTCTAAATGTTCATTCATTAATAGTTAACAAATGCGTATTGGAGAACCCTTGTTTGACTCGATTTTCACCTTTCAAGTGAACCATTCGTTAATTATCAAAGAATATTTATTTGGTCATATTCAACTCTTCATAGTTAACGAATCTCGTCTGCAATAAATGAATCGTTCTATCAGCGCCCTTTAAGTTTTCTACCAAATCCCATTATCTCAAACTTATAAAATCGGATTTCCGATTATCGTTCAGCTAAAAATGATTGAGGGACACAAAGAAAATACTTCAATGATTTACCCTCAAGGAATGTCTAGGGTTCTCCAGACCCTGATCCCCCAGATCGTTCCAGCACCACGCGCTGGGGACAACTAGGCAACAACTAACCAGAGAAAGCAAAAAAGACCGAGGGGAATAGGAAGGTGCTCTCGACGAATGGTCTGCCATTACGGATAATTTCCCTCGGAAAGCTCAACAGGGTTGGTGTAACACTTGAGTGAGGAGAGAAAAAAAAGGTGGATGGAGACGATGGGTGATAAAAAGATACGGGTGCTGCTCTCTCGTTTGAGCTCGAGTCGATGACTGATACGAGAGTGCTGGGATACTTTGATCTGAGGCAGTCCATTTTTTTCCTCTTCTCCATTCCTTACCTCTCGTCAATCTTATTCGTGCTTACATCACGGGGAATGAAAAGATATATATTAAGGTTTGCGAATTAAAGGGAGTTCATTACAATTGGAGATGATTCAATATCATCGATTGATGCTCGCATATGGGAGAAAATGGGAGGAGAATAAATAATGAGAGAAAAATAACAAGTGGGAAAATTCTCATGTATTGTATATACTTTTCATAAAATGAATTATACATGATGGAAGAAAATTATGTGCAACATAACCATTCAGAACATATTGCTAATTTATTAGTAAAATAACTATACTATATGCAATACAAACGCAAATTCCCAAATGTTTATTCGCTGTTTATGAGGTCATCGGTTTATTTGGAATGTGACAAATGTGAGATGTGTCGAAAATATTGTGTGATCAAGTATAAATGTCCGTGAATAGTTAAATTTGAAAAGAAAATATATATTTTTCTCCGAGTGTAACAGAAAATATTTTCAATCCGTGGAAAAAAATTCTCAAAATTAAGTGACAGTGAAATGCGAACAATTTTGTGATTATTTAGGAAAAATTCGTAGGAGACGGTGGGATTAAATGGACACTTTGAACCCTTTCCAAAATATTGATGTCTTATTGAAGTGTTGATGAAGTAGAATTTTTTTAAAAATTAAAGTACAGTCAGCCCCTTAATAAGCTTAGACTGAGCTCAATCGATAAATTTGTTTCTTGGTTATAAATATTTAAACAAGAAGTCAGAAAAGTCCATTCCACCCAATGTTGCCTTAATTTTTTTAAAAACAAAAAAAACAAAAACAGATGTTTTCAAAAAGAATTCTTTGTGAACATTTTATTCGACTATTTCTATAAGGAAATCAATTCATCTCTCCAAGAAATACAATCCACATAGGAATCATCAGAGCAAAAATTGAATGAGGAATCAAATCAAGTCAGAAAATTATTAATAGATGATTAAAAATTGAAATTCGGTGGAGACAATAAATCTGGAGTAGAACTGTTTATTTCCCGTCAATTGTTGATTCAAACAATGTTCTATCTTATGAAAAATGAATGAGTTAAATTGAATTGTAAAGAGCAAATTTCACAGGATGTAAAAACAGACCTTGCTTATTTTGAAAAAAATAATGAAATCTGCCTAAAAACACAAAAATAAATGTTTTTGTAAAAAAACTGGGCCAAGAAAAAGTTTTGGAGTCAGGAATTTTCAATAAATGGTGATAGTGCACAATGAGGTTTCTATAAGAAAAATAGTTCTCAATGGAATCAGTATTCTAAAAAAATTCTCCATGAAATAAAAAATCAGTAGGAGCAGGAGTTTTTCAACTCACTGTCTGTATTAATCTAATCCTCCATCCTTTGATCCGCGCCAAGGACGTTGGTCCTGCTCCTACTGATTTTTTATTTCATGGAGAATTTTTTTAGAATACTTATTCCTTCGACATCCCAGTAGGAATCAAACAAACCTTTTTCTTGGCCCAGTTTTTTGACAAAAATCGCCTATTCCTAAGCGCCTCCCTGAAATGTAGTTCACAAGCTCAAATCCCCTTTGATATCATTGAACGCGTTGCAACTGGCCTGCTGCCAGCACAGAATTCTCCCATAGTTGAGGATAGATAGGGATATAGAATTGCTAGGAATCACTAGGAAGGATGAACACCGGGGCCATTCTCCCATGAATATACGTAGGTGTCGGATAAGGAGGGAGATAATACACCGAGGCCACCCGTCACCTTTTGAATTATCAAACTTGTGCCAACTGGGAATATATGTGTGCGTGAAATAATTGAGGCGTAACAATTTACGGGGCTTAATGAGGAAGGGCGTAGTGACAACGGCTCTATGAAGCGTCAGGGGCTCTTTCTGTAGGGGAATCGTATGGCTTGGGATTTTAACGGGTCAAGAGCATGTTTGTTGCGGAAATAGATTCTCGATATACTGTTGGAAAAAATTTGAACTTTATAGAAAGTAGTAGTCGTTTTGAAGAGAGCGATATTGAATTCGATTTAGGGGTGATAAATGCGACTGGGGTGTTGGTCGCTCACTTCGAACCAATAACTTCCCGACCAATTTTGTGTTTATTTATTTATTGTTATTATTTATTTATCATTTATTATTTTTCTGTTTAATAGAAAAAAACGGACATTTTGACATTTCCATCCGGATAACGGCCGGGATAATTTTGCTCAGCCCCCAATCAAAATCGACATGTAGATGCATCGATTTTAGTAAAGGCCGTGACTATTCGCACCATTGCGTGAATCACTCGCGTACACTCCATACACTCCACGCATGCGTGGAGTGTATGGAGTGTACGGGAGTGATTCACGCAATGGTGCGAATAGTCACGGCCTTTAGTAAAAATAAGTGGGGAATTACTCTAGTATTGCATACAGTATAGTTATTTTTGCTAATAAATTAGCAATATGCTTGCGAATGGTTACTTTGCACCTCATTTCCTTCTATCATGTATAATTCATTGTTTATTGCATTTCATAAAATTGAATAAGATTTCTTTGCAACTTATTTTCTCAGATTTTCAATTTAGTTGAATGCTATCATCATCATTATTATTCTTATTGTTCCTTTCTTCTATACAACCGATTGTCTTTTTGACAGTTCTATCTTTCCCCTCAGCCCTTCGATAATATGCTAATAGAAAAATGTTATTTACACATAATTGAATGAATTTGAAATATCACACTTGAAGAAACCATGAGAAAACTCACTTTCTGGGAAATTCATGAAAAATTGCAAATTTTCAAAAATCATAAAAATCAAATCAACCAATACAGCTATCGTAATCATCTTTTAACTTCGACTTAACGGCATTAAAACAAACGTTTTGAGCTACGATTGGATTCATTTGAAGCATGATATTCGAAGATATCCTCGGACTTCTGATTTTCAAAAAATATATAATTTTTGCAAATTTTCAAATAAATCAAAATAACGATTATTGCTATCGCCTTCATCTTCGAACTCGGTCAAAAAGACATCCAAGCAAATTCTGTAAGCCATCATTCAATCAAGTCAGAACATTTTTTTTAGTTATCGTGGGGCAACCGATTTTCGAAAAAATTCGAAAATTGAAAAAATTAATCGATTAATTAAATTTCAATTAATGGCGATGAATAAAACTGAATAATACCTACAGTTGAAAAAAAAGATTCAATTCCATCGATTCATTAGCGAACAATTAAAGAAAAACTTTGCTACATACGTGACATATACACATGTACGGACGAGGTCTAAAAATTACATTTTCGGACTTTTTGGATCAAAATGGGTCGATATAGTACAAAACATCCAAAACTAGAATTTGAGCGATTACAATGCTTCCATTCGGAACCAAAAAATCAAATCCCATCATTATTCTCAGTAAAATTGTTGAATTTTCAAAGAAAATTCCTTTTTTTGCCACGTTTTATTCGAATAAATAGCGAACCGCTGAGACGATGATCTTCATAAATAGTTCAATGTAATCAGTTCGAAGTTACATTGATACCCATGGATTGAACAAAAAATTCAAATCACATCATTACTCTACAAGAAATGGTGCACTATTTTTGACGTTTTTTCATATATTTTTTTTGCGAACTACTGAAGAACCGCTAAGGCAAATTCTATGACAAATATGATAGAAAATGAAAGAGTAATTCCAGGGAATTGGGTTCGATGTTTCTCTCTTATTTCATCTTCATCCTTCGACTTAATTATTTTTGTGTGTTAGGGGGAATTGCGAGAGGGAGAAACTCCGGCAAATCGAGCTGGTGGCCATCAGAGCGCGAACAAAGATCATAAGTCATTGTCAGAGTCAGGACATTGAAAGAGCTACAGCTGCTTCGATTTCGTGGTTAACGAGCTCTCACGTTAATTCACGTGAAAACTGCGGTGTAATAGAGTATCCCTGCAGAACGGAGTTCACAATTCGCTTGAATTGAGGGGCAATGTTCGAGGGCGTGAAGGCAGTCGTGTGAAAACCATTGAGTCCTTCATTTTCAAACTTATAAATGAGCAATTCGAGATTGAATGTTGTTTTTAGAGCATTCAAACATCCAAGAAAATGAGAAAACAAGTAGGCGACTGCAGCCATGCGGCTGTAGATATTCTACTGAGTATGGTGTCTATTCGTTTCTCGCCATCAATATATTGATTGCGGGCTTCTGAATGGATGCGTTTATATCTCGAATATCTCGATTTTTACTCAAGTTAGAGCGCGAACAAGGATTTCAAGTCAAAAACAGAAAAATCCAAATATCTCAAAAAATTGGTATGAACGGGTATATATATGTTTTGATTGATTTAGATAGAGGACATCATGCCGAATATTTTGAAAAAAAATTATTGAAATGTGTTGCATGTTTGCGAGATATTTGGGGAGTTTTTCAATTCATTGTCTAGTATTAATCTAATTCTCCATCTGCTGATCCGCGCCAAGGACGTTGGTCCTCCTTCTACTAATGTTTTATTTCATCAAGAATTTTTTTAAAATCCTCATTCGATTTGAAACAATTTCTCTTATAGAAATCTTATTGTGCACTATTTTCGTTTATTCGACATTGCTGACTTGGCTTTCTTTTTTATTTCTTTGTATTTTTCAAAAATTTCCACTTCCCAGTAAGAACCAGATAAAACTTTTTCGTGGCGCAGTTTTTTTACAAAAACATTTGTTTTTGTTTTTTTAGGGTAAATGTATTAGAGAAAGAAAACGAAATTAACGGTAATTAGCTTGTTAAATGTAATAAACAATAAATAAAGGAGTCTTGTTGAAAAAAAAAAATTATTGTTGATCAAAAACGATGCAGAAAATTCATTGGATTTTGCAATTCACTACAACATTTTTTAGCATTCGAAGAATATTCCAGTCTTCATAAAAAATATGATTCACGCCAAATTGATAACATTTGATCATTTTGACAATTCTGCACTCATTCCAATGTTGAAATTCACAGAAGAAAAAAGAACGGCTCAATGGATAACGTTTCATGAACAAACGATTCAATATTCCGCACGTAAAAAGAAATTTTAAGACCCTTAAACCTCGGCGCAATCAAAATCCAAAGCTACCGGAGCTTTCACCCCGACCACTAGTGAAGCGTTCACTTCCGGTCCCGGATATGACGCTGGATGAGAGCCAAAAGTGAATTCAACGGACCCGACCATCGCGCTTCATTCAACGTCGGAATACTGAAACGATATCGTAAATTAATATCAGACACTCAACTACTCTATGAAAAAAAGGAGAGGACCGAGCCTATCCGACAGAAGATATTTGACGGTTACTTTATGGGTTATTAGCTTTTTTCATTTTTTAATTCGACCAATTCCATTGAATTCCAAATTGAATTGGTTCCATTGAATTCCACATTGAAATCTGTTGCCCATTCTTTGGCCGCGATTCATGAAAAAAAGACTGAATGGATTTCAATGGTATTTAGGATTTAGGGCCCCCAATCTGCTTTCGGCTATTAAGTTATTGCGCTAATAAGAAACTTCTAAAAAATTCTAGAGCTTTCTGGAAAATTCTAGAATATTATCGAGTTGTCGAGAATATTTTTGAGATTTCTACAAGGTTTGAGGATATTCTCGGGTTTTATAGAAAGTTCGAAAAAATCCTTTGGTTTTACAGAAAAATCGAGAAAATTCTTTGGTTTCACAGAAAATTCGCAAGAACTCTTGAATTTCCTAGAAAATTCGAGTAAATTCTCAGGTTTTCCAGAAAATTCGAGGGTACCCTCGGGATTTCTAGAATATTCAAAGGAATTCTCGGGTTTTCTAAAAATTATGTTATTATGGTATGCCACCTGAGATTGAACACGAGTGTCCACCCCACCCTGGCTGACCCTACTGCATTTTCACATTCAATAATTTTCCGGTTTCATAATGAAAAAAAGTGCCTGATTAATTAATCTTTCGACAGTTTACACAACAGTTGTTTTATCCAAGTAAACCGAATGTTCTCCATTAAAGAATAACAAGTCTAGAAAAGACCCTCTTTCCGTTATCATGAAATAATATTCAACTTAAATTGTTCTCTCTGTGTCATTTATATCTCCTCCCTCCACTATCCATCCCTTTCTCCGGTGACTAATAGAGAAACTTCCGAATAATACCGCTCCTTATCACCATTACCCACAGACTTATATCAGACTCCTCGAATCTCCTTGATAAATTTACTATTTATCTTCTCATTATAACTCTTCTCCCACAGCCGTTGGCATTGCAGATGTTGGTCTTTGAGTTGTTATGAATGACTGGGTGCTTCGCTCCAGGACAGTTATTGTTCTCGAAGAAACTCATACTTGCTCCGAAAACTGGGTTTCTGGACTTTGTAACATCTTGCTTTGCCGATAGTGCGTGCGTAGCCCCACCCTTGGTATTTCATCCCAACAGATCGATACAGAACGAAGGTGAGTGAGAGAAGCCGAGGGGGAGCGCCCGGGGGAGGTCACAATGACAGTGGTCCAGAAAAAACTTTGCGACACGGGAAAAGAATGATTGAGCTGTGGGACAACCCTCAGATCCCTCTCCTCTCCGGCGCTCGTGTTTTTCGAAACTACATACCTCTGGGCCAAATGCCCCGGGTCTGAGTTATTCTATCGTGTGGATTTTCGTGGGTTGTGCAGTATGAGAATTTGGAGAATTTATATTATGGTTGGAGTGAAAATTATTTGAGGTGTGAAATTACTCAATGACGATTAGATTTAATGTTGTCATTTTAAGATTTTTATTCAACGTAACTATTTGTGCAATGTGAATTTACAGTGTTTATAGCTTCCGAATGGAACAATTTAGGAGCGAAGTGGTGAAACGGTTCAAGTCAATTTAGTCTTTAGTTGAGTTTTCCCGAAATATTTCCGAATTTAAGGGAGATTTAGGGTGAAATTTTCATAACAACCTTGTTAGAGATTGAGGCTAATATTAGGGCGGAGTGGGGGCACGTGATATGGAAAGGGTGAAATTAAAGACACCCGGATTACAAAAACACTGGTGATGTACTTTATTAGTGGCGCAAGCCACGCGTTTTGAATTTAGGGATACACGAATTGGTGAATGTCTCAATGTTAAATTCGATAATAGTCTTTACACTGCACTTGATAATCTCTTGATATTAAACTCCATAATTGAATCAAAATGATTGATAGTTAACGCGGAATTAATTGATAATTGAACGAAACAGACGCTACACAGAGCGCTAGACTCAATATAACACTCGGTGATGTACTCAGTTGAGCGGTTACTTTAATACTGTACTCTATAGGTGACTCTCTGACTAACCGATGTATACTCTTTGCTCCGCTCCAAAAAAAATGGGAATTTTTGGGACCGTTTCAGTCTCAAAAGGCATACTATCATCGCTTTTGGTAATGACTTGGAGATAATTTATCTCGTCACAGTCTCACTTCCGGTTTTTTATCTTTGGTCTTGGTTTCAGTCTCGAACACCTTAAAAACAGGAAAAAGGAGGGAACAAGAGGAGATAAATTTTCTTAGAGTCGTGAAAAGGGGAGGCAATACTGTGCCTTTTGAGACTGAGTTCGCTTACCGATTATGGAATCGACCCAGAAAATTTAAGGGACGGTATCGTAATTTTTCACGAAGAGAATCAGGTAAAATTTACGGAACGCTCTGAAAAAATTCCGTGATTTTGGATAAAAATTACGTAACAGTTCCGAAAATTTCCTACAACCACATTTCGCTCCGGAATTACGGAAAAGATATGTAATTTTTATTGAATATTTCTCTCCGTGCAAAGTAAAGTCTCGTTTGGGTCTCGTGCGCACCCCTACTTCCACTCTGTCATCTTTAAAAGTTACCTCTAAATTAACCTAAATGAGGTCAACTTGCTTTTTCCAAATCAATCAGGGGTCCGATTCAGATCGTAGTGTGACGGTGTGAAGTGAGACGTTTGTCATTTGTTTCCTATGTTAATACAATGTAAATCAAAAGTTCCCATCTCTCTTCTCACCGTGACACTACGATCTAATTCGGACCCCAGATGATTGTTCAACATTATTAATCACATCATTAACCCTCTGAGCTGACGGGCGTTTCCACCACTCTAGGTGCCCGCCGTTAGAATCGGCCGTCCCCACTCCGACGTCCAAAGTATGAATCAGGCCAACTCTCACCTTAGAGGGTTAATGAATTATCATTTCCATCGAGATCACAGAATATATCAGTTAAGACTAAAAATACTGAATTTTCCAGCAATAGACAAACATCACGTGAAAGACTCACGTGCCTCTTAAAGTCGTGAAATTCCTACCCTATTCATTCTATCACCTGTCGTCACGACACGAGATCACGAAATGCATGTCCTTGTTTGCTATCATTTTCATACGATATGAATATCGACCAGCAATAAAAGGCAGTTGCGCCTCAACAGGTCTGACGTGTTCCTCGAGAACTTGAAAGATGAATATATGTTATATATATAACTTTAATTTTTCTCTATCACGGTACGCTCAAAATGCCCTGACTGGGACATGATCGGGCATGCTACTTAAAGTTTGGAAATTATTGGTAAGATGAACATGCAATGGTCCCCTTCAGGCCCTGATCTGGCATGCCGTAATCAGGTATACCGTATCGATACCGGGACAGGGCCTTCTCTGCCAAAAGGACTGCCTAACGAAATTTCTACTCGGGTCGCGACCTTCAGATTAACGGTCTGGTGCTCTACCTACTGAGCTCCGGGAGTTCCGTCACCTTCCGTCGAATTTAATTCACTTTAACGTCGGATGACCCACTGCCGCCCTTCTAACGGCATTTTTCTAATTAATATTGATTTATTTCAATATTTTTCAATTGAACTGTGTTGCCAGATATTTTGGCGACAAGTCGCCGAATCTGGCAACTATGGGCTGACTGATCAGTTTCTTGTGACTGATCGAATGATTTTTCTTATTATTATTCATTTGATGGAATTCATAAATTTTATCTATTTTGGTAGCATTTTGAGATCATTGTTTTAACAGAACCGTTGAATTGCAAATAAAATGCCACACTGAACATTGATGAACATTGATGAACATTCCACACTGGAGCATGTTCATCTGGACAGAGTTGATTAGGCTGCCTAATCGAGGTTTGAGAGTGTTGAAATGCTGAGAAAGTGTTTATGTACATACTTTGAATTATAATTTGGAATGAATCGAATGATGATCTTGATCGTTGCGTTCAGTTGTTATGGTATGTTTGGTAATGGACAGAACTACTTCTCTGAGAATATTTAACCACGAATAATGTATCTATACCTTAGAGCAAAGAATTGAATTAATAACAAAGTTTATCTGATATTTTATGTTGGCCTTCAAAAAAAGGGCGTGACCAAACACAACCTCTTAACCCGCCCTCTTGGCCCATTTTTGGGCTGGCAAAGTTTATCATGCCAATTCTCAACCATGCATTGCATCATCCGATACCCTCAACAGTTCCTCCCTGAGAATCACTTATTCATGCTGTCTTAATAATCGAATACCTAGTCCCAGAAATCCATAACTACAAACTGGATTATTCTCGACATGGATCCATCAACTGGATTTGTAGCCCAACCCTGCATGCGATGTATACGGATTATTTCACGGTCACAGAGTTGTGTTGCAGAGTTGGAATACCTAAATCATCCAAATTACAATGTACAAACCTCTGGGTTGCGGCCCGAGTCGAGGATTTGGTTCTGATTGGACGTCCACAGNTCTGATTGGACGTACACAGGTCTTTCAAGATCTCTCCAGACCTAGATGGACCTGGTAAGTCCGAATCAGTTCTGCGACGTACTTTTCCAGAGACCATTCGAATCCTCAGTTCTTTTCGGTCCTGAGAAGCCCTCCTCGATGCTACCGAGAACGCATNCGATGCTACCGAGAACGCGTGATTTTACGAGCGGGTGAAGGGGAAGGCATCTATGCGGAGGGTTGAAATTTGTAGCCAACAAGGAGACAGGGTTGCAGAATATATTTTAGCCACCCTCAAAATAGTGAACGTTGAGTCTGTATTTATTGACCCCCTGATGCCAATGAAACCCTCGGAGGTGACAGAAATGGGGAAAATTTTTTTTCATTTTCACGTGGGTCAAGGGTGAAAGTCGATTTTCGCCAAAATTGAATTTTTTCGCCAAGTGAAAGTTGATTCTGTATTTTCTAACAATTCTGATGCCAATGAAACCCCCGAAAGCGCGACAAAAGTCGAAATAAAATTTTTTTTTTCACCCCGAGCCAAGGTCAGATTTTCTGTTTTTCCAGAGGGAAAGTCGACTATCGCCAAAATCGAATTTTTTAGCTGGGTGAGCGTTGATTCCAACTATTTGAGCGACGGGCTATTCAGAACTCTCAAACGTATGTGAAAAAAG